>NC_083347.1:3843692-4143692 GCF_019175385.1 Lycium barbarum
CGAGAAGAATCAGGTACGCAGTTCCCTATTTATTATGTAAGTAGAACTTTGGGGGATGCAGAGACCCATTATCCCCACTTGGAAAAATTGGCATTGGCATTGGTAAGCGCTTCTAGAAAACTCAAGCCCTACTTTCAATGTCATCCGATATGTGTAGTGACTACTTACCCCTTAAAAAACATCATGCACAAACCAGAACTATTGGGTAGACTAACTAAATGGGCCGTAGAAATTAGCGGATATGATAGCTAATATAAACCTCGGACGACCATCAAGTCCCAGATCTTGGCCGATTTTGTGGTGGATTTCACCCCGGCTATGGTCCCCGAGGTTGAGAAAGAACTTCTGCTGAGCTCGGGAAAATCTCGGGTATTTGGTCGCTACACACGGACGGAGTCTCGAACCTCAAAGGTTCCGGGCTAGGAATCGTCCTTAGGACACCGGCCGGGGATGCCGTTCGACAATCCATTAGAACTGTTAAATTGACTAACAATGAAGCCGAGTATGAGGCTATGATTGCAGGTTTGGAATTAGCTCTGAGTATGGGGGCCGAAATAATCGAGGCAAAGTGCGATTCTCTTTTGGTCGTTAACCAGGTAACTGGCGTCTTCGAGGTCAAGGATGAACGGATGCAGAGGTATCTGAAAAAAATCCACGTGATACTACACCGATTTAAATAATGGACCATACAACATGTACCGAGGGAGCAGAACAGTGAAGCCGATGCATTGTCCAATTTGGGATCTTCGGCCGAAGGGGAAGAAATCAACCCTGGGACTACGGTGCACTTGATGAATACGACGATAGAAAATGGACACGCCAAAATAAACACAATGGGTTTAACTTGGGATTGGCGCAACAAGTACATCGAATACTTGCGTGATGGAAAGCTCCCGAATGACCCAAAAGAATCACGGTCATTAAGGACGAAAGCTGCGCGTTTCTTCTTGGTAGACGGCCAATTGTATCGACGGTCTTTCTTCGGACCCCTGGGCAAGTGTTTGGGTCTCGGAGAAACGGAGTATGTGATGAGAGAGGTGCACGAAGGAACCTGCGGCAACCACTCCGGTGTTGAAGCTCTGGTCCGAAAGATTATCAGGGCCGGTTATTACTGGAACCGGATGGAGGAAGATTCAAAGAATTTTGTCCGGAAATGTGACGGGTGTCAGAGACATGCACCGATGATTCATCAGCCCGGGGAGTTGCTGCATTCGGTGGTGTCACCGTGGCCTTTCATGAAGTGCGGAATAGACATTGTTGGTCCATTGCCATGGGCACCAAGTAAAGCCCGATTTATTTTGTTTATGACTGACTATTTCTCCAAATGGGTTGAAGCACAGGCCTTCGAAAAAATTAGAGAAAAGGAGATCATTGACTTCATATGGGACCACATTATCTGTCGTTTCGGCATCCCTGCCGAGATAACTTGTGATAATGGTCCTCAGTTCGTGGGAGACAAAGTCAACGATTTCCTCGAAGGGTTGAAGATCAAGAAAATTGTGTCAACTCCATATCACCCGTGTGCGAACGGACAGGCGGAATCCACGAACAAAACAATAATCCAAAATATGAGGAAAAGACTTGAAGCATCGAAGCATCACTGGAGGGAAATATTACTGGATGTATTGTGGGCTTACAGAACCACATCAAAATCAAGCACGGGAGAAACTCCTTTCTCGTTGGTCTACGGGGCCGAAGCCCTTATTCCCGTAGAAGTTGGTGAACCGACTCTCCGGTTCAACTATACCACCGAGGAGTCAAACGAGGAGGCCATGGCCGTAAAACTCGACCTCACGGATGAACTTCGCGAAAACGCGTTGATCCGTATTGCAGCCAAGAAACAAAGAATGGAAAGGTACTACAATCGGAGAGCCAATTTTTGGCATTTCCAAGTTGGGGACTTGGTGCTTCGGAAAGTTACTTTGAACACCAAGAATCCCAACGAAGGAAACCTGGGTCTGAACTGGGAAGGACCGTACAAGATAACCGAGGTAACGGGCAAAGGATCGTACCAGTTGGAATCCATGGATGGGAAACGGTTGCGTAATAACTGGAATGTGGCTCATTTGAAAAGATACTATTGCTAAGGTATGGACTCCCCGTGTTTTTCTATTAACCTTTTTTTTTTGCAGGAAGTCAAGTACCGGATAAAGTTAGAATCTAGGCCTGAAAACACGTGTTGAACTCATTTCCTTAGTACGGTTTTGTCCTAAAATGGGTTTTCCGATAAGGTTTTTAATGAGGCAACAAGTACAACGTGTTACTCGACGAAGACAAGGACAAACACTCGGAAACTCGGGGTCACCCTACGAATGGGGACTTAATAGCGCTTACCCGATCTTGCAGCTCGAATAAGCGCTAAGGGACTATTATATCCACTTCGAAGTTTACCCCGGTTAGCGGAAATCGGAGGAGCTCAACAAAACAAAGCCGGACCTTTTATATTTGGTTTCGATGTAAGGACCAAACGATCAGAATGAATCGTGTCCACTCAATATTTGCTACGGCAAAACTAAGAACTGGCCTTCTGCATTAGGTTTCGATGTAAGGACCAAACGATCAGAATGAATCGTGTCCATTTAGTATTTGCTATAACAAAAACAGAAGGAAAAATTCTCATATCTTGTACAAATACTTGCAATACAAAAATCATTGAAAGTTCGGATAACGATATCTCGGATGTCTTCTTGTTAAAACACTCTACCCCGATGATTATCGTCGTATTTCGACATTACTTCATTCATATACCCTATTCCGGGTACTACGGTCGAAATTCGACAAATGCAACAATGTCATAGTGAACCGAACCAAAACCGTTAATCCCTCAAACGGGGACTGTTACATCAAAATTTAGCTAAGGCTGAGATTCAGGTTTCCGAAAAATACCGGCCCTAAAAAATAGCCGAAAAATACCGGCCCTAAAAATGCCCATCGTGATTCGGAGACGTCTGAATTCACAAAGCATAAGATAAGTCCCACGGGCAAAAATTCCATAAAATTCCCGGACAAAATATACCGGATGAAGAGATAAGCCAATATTCAGGCACAGTCAGAAATAATGACTCCTTAAAACGGACCGACAATTCGGGCAGAAGTTATAACAAACATTCAAACAAAGTAAAGAATCAAGAAAAATGCATATTCTATTTATACAAAAGATTTTACATCGGAGACTCCTACAAAGGCAAAAAAATTAAAGGCTAAGTACAGGCCCTAATCTATCCGGTATGGCTGGATCCAGAGTGTTCGGACACTGTCCGCTTGGAGTCGTCGGAGTCAGCCCCGAGGGCACCCTTAGCCTCTTCCTCGACTCTTTTAGCCTAGAGTATCAGGGCCGGAAGATCAGCAAAGCCATGCTCGGCTTGCTCAAGGGTGATCCTCCGGGACTTCCACTTTTCATACTCAGCAGCAATAGTAGTATGAGCCTCGACGGCTTCCATGCTCTTTAGAGCTTCTTCCAAATCGACCTCGGCCTGGGCTAGCTTTGCCACCAGAACATCCCGAGCCTCTTTGAGGACACTTTGCATTTGAATGTATGACTCGAGTTCGGCCTTGAGGGTGTTATTAGCATTGACTGTCTCCTCGAGCTCGGTTTTTAGATCATCACACATCTGGGCCCTCTTTTTCTCCTTCTCCTCAAACACCCTCATATGCTCTTTGTATCGGGCAGCCTCAGATTCGAGCAGCCGATTCCTCTCGGCCATGCTCGTAGCATCGGACTTGGCAGAGTCCAGCTCCTCCCGGAGTTGAGAAATGGTGGTTTCGAGTTTACCAAGCCTTGATGAAAGACGGGTGTTATCTCGGCTAAGGCCGATCTTGTCCGCTTCGAGACGCCGGTTATATTCGACCATCTCGGCCAGCTCACCCTTTAATTGACGATTTTAGGCCTTTTGTTGCATTAAGCTCGGGTTGGAGGTTTTGAAGAGTGACTGCTCGGTTCAACTCGTCCTCCTTCACTCACAGAAAGTACAGATATTTCTCTATTTCTCGGCCTTGAGCATCCAGTTGACCCTTGAGATTGTCCACCTCTTGCTGGGCACGGACGAAGGCTTCGTTAACGAGCACCACACTCTGCAAAATGAGGCAAGTTAAACACTTGAATAAACGAGATTAAAATTCTCAATGAAATCATGCAAGGATGGCTGATAAACTTACTCGATTGCCCGCATGCATACCCTCGTTAATGAGGCACTGCCAAGGGACTTCGTTCATCTTTCGTTTGTCCGAGTCCGAGACAAGGGGCCTCAGGTAGCTTGCCACACCCACCGGGCGAGAAAGAAAGCTGCAATCCTCGGGAATGGTGATCACAGCCGATCTCGTCCTCCTCGGTTCCACACTTGGGGCCGGAAAGGTGCGCACCAAGCTATCCCTGGCACCGGACTTAGTGGTCCGACTAGCCGCCCTCGTGGCTCGAGGGATCGGGAGATGTCCGAAACCAGCAGCTTCGCCGGTAGCAGGAGGAGTGTCCGATAACATGTCATCAAACTCATCCGGTCTTGAGGCCGGAGTTGGAGAACTCGGAGGGACTTCAACAGCTTCGGCAAAGGCAGGGATCTCCGAAGTTGCGGCAGTCTCATAGTGGGGCAGCGGACCAACATCTGTGGGGACTTCGATCTCGGGGACCGGCTCCGGCAGCAGGTGCCTCCCCGGATCTTCTTGTCCTTTGCAGAGGGGTTTCTTCGGAAGAAATATCACCTCAAATATCAACGAATTCAATCGACTTAAAGGAGCCGGATAATGAATTTCTTCCCCACCTGTGCGTAATACCGGAGCCGAAGGTCCTTTCCTAGCTGAAGGAAATGGTGACACGGTAATACCCTTCTCCGGAATGGGAGCCACGGAAGGGGCCACACTGATCCTCCGGACAAGGAGCTCGGGCTCTGTTTCATCCGTTAAAGTCCTAACGACGCTCCTCGCCCTCTTCTTCGGTTTCTGCCCTTTGTCCGAGGGCCTTTTTCTCTTGGCGACGGCAGTAAGGATACGAGATGCACCCGCTGAATCGAACTCGGGTGCCGACGTTGCAGGTTCAGCTGATGACCTCGGCCTTGGATCCACCGAGACCTTAGGTAAAGCTGAAAATCGAAGATGTTACAGAAGGGTAGAAGATGGAATGAATACAGATATAAGCAAAGTATTACCGTGGTTCTGGGCGACCCATCGACCACGTGACAGGTGTTCCCACGTCCGATCATCGTGGGTATGTTGGCTGAGGAGAGCAATAACCCATTCGTTGAGATTCCGGATGACCGGAGGAATCCAACCCACGGCTAATATAAATAAGAAGACAAGAGTGAGAAGGTGGAACTGAAGTTTGACAGAACATACGAAAGAAATTATTAAAAGGGTTCAGACTTACGCTTGTTATTCCACCTTTCCGGAAAAGGCATGTAGTTGTCCGGAATAATGTCCGAGGTCCGCACCCGGACATATCGCTCCAACCAGCCCCGGTCTCTATCTTTATCCATTTTTGAAAAAATTAGATTCCGGCTACGCTTTGCGAGTTTTATTACACCACCCCGAAACAACCTCGGGGAGTATAACCGTATTAAATGGGCCAGCGTAAATTCCTTATCTGTATTATTGGCCAACAGCCGGAGGCAGGCCACGGCCCTCCAGGCCAAGGTTCCGTTATAAGTCCGGCACATGTCTAAAATGACCGGATCAACCGGGGGGTCGAGTTTGAGGGTGAAAGGATAAGTATAAATATATAGGAAGCCCTCCCGGTGGTCGGTGACTAATTCATCTGGCCCGGGGACAAAAGCCTGGACTAAGCGGTTGTCCCATCCATAATCAGTCCGGAATAAGTTGAGTTTGTCCTCGGTAATAGATGAGGGATATCTTCTCACATCAAACTCTCTATCGGATACCAGAGAAGGTTTTTCAACCTCGAAATCTTTGTTGAAATTAGGTTTGGACGGAACAATATCCAAAGCAGTGGGCTCGAAGGTGATTTTTGCCTTAGGTGGTGAAGTTGGCTCGGTTTTTTGAGATGAAACCGAGGGAACATCATGAGAAGTGGTCTCGGTGTTGGCAGACATTTGAAAATATGGAAAAGAGAAATTAGGTGAATTTGAAAAAGAAGTTAAAAAGTGGAGTAAGGGAGCAGTCAAAGAATTCAAAATGGCAAAAAACGAGAGGAATAAGCAGCAGCATACTCAACAAAAATGGTAAAAGTGGAGAAGTTGGCAGAATCGTTCCTTTTTACGTAGTATAAGCAGCGAATCAACAAGAAATGTGAGTTGAAAGATGATAAGTGAAGAAGTGAAATGGAGAGGAAGTGAAGAACTGAAAAACAGAGAAGTGAGTTGAAGAGGTAAAAATGTTCAAATGAAGAGGTAAAGTACGTTATATAGGCATGGGATCGAGGCGGTTACAGGTCCCAGCCAACCGGGGAGAGCCACATGTCCCATAATTAATTAGAAGTTGTCACGACCCGTCTAGAGGGCCGCGACGAACACCCGGTGCTAGCCCACCCGGGCGCCCCCCGGCTTACACTTATGCTTACATCTAGGTGAGCCATACAATTAAACATATGAATCTATTCGTTCATCATACTAGTCCCATTGGACGACAATGCCTTTATATAATGATTGGCATCTAGGCCACATCAACGTACATGAGCCGACAATGCTATCAAAATGATATACAAAATATAGGCCGACAAGGCCAGACATATCTAACCATATACACGTGACTACGAGCCTCTAAGAAGAGTATAACATATCACATGAGCGGGACAGGACCTCGCTATGCCCATAATTATATACACAAAAGGATAAGTACCCAAAAGTTATGGCTCCGAATGAAATGGAGCTCTGCTATGAAATCTCTGAGAAAGCAGCTATGGGTCGAGCCTGTCTCCCTGTGCACCTGCGGGCATGACACAGCGTCCACAAATAAAAAGGACGTCAGTACGAGGAATGTACTGAGTATGTAAAGCATGATCAATATCGACATAGAAGCATAAATAGCAACATACGAAATAGCATAGGATGGGAGATGGCAAATTAATCGTCATATGCACTTACTTGCCTTTCATGGGAACTTTCCATTTCTAATACGTATTTGTGTACATACATCATTGTCCGTATTCCACAATAGTACTCGTACCATATTTGTGCTCGTATTCGTAAACAGGCCCTTATTCACATTCATACACATAGTCATATCATATTCGTATTCATATCATATACATAATCATGTCATATACATAGCATTTACATAGCATACCCGACCACGTAGGATCGGTGTTTCATACATATCCTTATATAACATACCCGACCGTGTAGATTCGGTGTTTCACGTACCCGACCATATATAGGCTCGGTGATCATACATACCTGGCCATCCAAGGCTCAGTGTTATCCATACTCAATTGCAGTGGTGTGCGCGCGTTATGTAAACATACATACATATACATCTATACATATACTACTCGGCCATATAAGCTCGGTGTTTCATAGTAGCCATATAAGGGCATACATACATATAGCTTATATATACACTTTTTATACAAAAATGATACATATTGTATACAAAAATGATACATACCTTAGTGATTCATATTTTATACAGTTTCTATACATTACAGATAGGTACTGATACATATTTTTATACACAAATAATACTTGTTATATACAAAAATTGCCTCAGATTTTTTTGGAATATTTTTTACAAAATATACACATATTGTACATGTTTTGGGATATTTAATCTAAAAAGTCGCCACTAAAAAGCCTGATTTTTCTGTAGCAGGCCTTTAGTGGCGACTTGTAATTGCCACAAAAAGTCTGACTTTAAAAAAAAAAAAAAACGCTTGGGTTGTTGGGCCGACCAGCCTTTAGTGATGAGTTTTTAAATCTTTTGTGGCGACTTTTAGTCGCCATAAAAGGCTTGCTACAGATTTTGGCTACCGGATGGGAATTGTTTAGGGACTACTTTTTGGGTTTGGGAAAACTTGAGCCAGGGCGTGGGTTTATTTTAGGCCCAGCGGCCATTTGTGTCCTTTTCCCTTATGTAAAACTAAATGAGTCTTACGTGGGCCCAACGATTTGGATTTTAATACAACTTCACTTTAAATTGCAAGTTTGCAACTAATAAATCAACATAAAATTTCCTCAGATGTATAGTTAAAAGTTCTGGTATGCCAAAAGAATACAGGCAAATACCAAATTAGACACAAAAACTCTACGATGACAAACATGCCCGTCGGCTGATATCTCCAAGTTGCGAAAAAGTAACATTCAACCTTGAAAAATCACCCTAGGATCAGGGGATACCTCAATGTGTTCGCCATGAACTTGATTAAAGAAAAGAGTCACCTTCAATCTTCTCTTGCAATTGTATGTAGGCTGTAGCCAAGACAAAATGTTTTGCCCTATAAATTTCCAGTGTGTTCCATTTTTGTTTCTTGTACGTCTATACCTGCTGAAACTAACCCCCTCCTCCTGCTAATGCGGCTGGTGGGTAGGAAACCAAGTACCGACATTTTCACCATGCATAAAAACTATAACTTATGGCTGCACCCTTGACTCGACCTATATAAATAACTCATAGGTCTTAAGGATAAATCTCTTTTCTCTACATTTTTCAACTTCTTTCGAGCTTATGCAGATACATAGTGAACATATGGGTTTCAGTTAGAGCCTTGAACAACCTCTATCGAGGTAACTAAGAACGTGAGAATTTTGAAAGATTGGAACTTCAAGAGACTGGATTTTAAATTATAGGAAACTTTTGTCATAAAAAAGTGATTCCCTATCACTTAGCAAAAAGATATACTCTTTTCGTCAAAGCAGAAAGTAGAATTTAGTATAAAAACCAACGAAATATAAAGTAACGAAATACTTATCGAATATCATTCTAATTTGATAAATGGCTGAAACCAAACAGAAAAGCCAGGACTTTGATTTTTCAACCTGAAGAACAAAGTCATAGAAATGCAATGTTTACCAAAACAACCTTAATTCAGAGAGAGCATATAACACTTGTCACACCCCTTTTTCGCGCCCCGAAGGATAAACACACTCAGGTTTTTATTGTTTAAAAGGGTTTTTCCATTTAAAGTGACGGTTTTGAATAGAGATTATTTATTTACAGAGGCGTCACTTGGAATTGAGTTTTGGTGTTTCAAGTCACCTTATTAAATCCCTAATCAAAAGGAAATGACTCTTTTATTATTGTTCTGTGAAAACAAAAGACCGGGTAAGGAATTCTGTTGACTGGGGAGAAGGTATTAGGCATTCCCCGAGTCCCGTGGTTCTAGAAAAGTGGTCCTCTAATGATTCTCCTAATTTCCTCTAAAATACTGACAACTCATTTCTTCGTCTTACTTCAAGCAAGTCTTACTTACCGGGAAAACTGGATTAATTAATCGAACGGGTTGCTAATGTACATAACTGGCATACTAGCTTGATCAGTCTTGGGGAATTGTTTTTTGTGATAACTCTTAAGGCTCTTCTTCTGTAGCTTGCTCTTTTAATGCTTAGATGGTTTTCTTCTTTCACCCATTTCTATACCTCAAATTTAACTTAAACCCTTTAGGTTATAAAACGCCGTCGGTGTATTCAAACGGTTACCCACTCACTAGTATTAACTTAACTAAGTAACTTAAATCGTACTTCTACTAACTCTGGTGAAAATTTTTGATTCACTGTATCTACTCAAACTTACTTACTATGCTTCTTTTAACCACTTGCTAGCACCATATTCTCTAATTCTTCTCTGAGTACTAAAGTGAAACATAAGGTTATTTCTAACTTTTCTTGGTCATCTGAACTATAGACATGGATCACACTTAGGGAAATTTCATATGTCTCAAACGAGAAATTGGAACAACTAACCCAAAACTTCCTATACACTTTCAAAATTATATCATGCTATACACATCAGGGATAAATACTTAATCACATAACCTAAGAGGGAATTGTCATGTCTTTTATCTCATAGTAATATCTGCTTCTTGTAGTAACTTACTAACGTCATACTCTCCAGGTTTGATTTGAATAAGCTTAAATAATTTAAAACTAACCCTAAAAAAAATCAACATTGTCTCCTCGTGGTTTTCTTATCGCATCAATCCCTTCCTAATCATGTGCATAGATCATATGGCAAATATATATATATATATATATATATATATCCTTGAAAAAGTCGAGACTTTCTAGTATTACAGGGGGTCGGCTCTTAGGCTATTTCCTGCTCAAAACTACCTTGGACAATTTATGCCTGCTGCGGTTAACTTCATAACATGATACCTCGTGGGGTCTTAAATATGAACCATCACCCTTATACTATAGCTCCATGGTCAAAGAGTCCAAATAAACTTACTCTATTAGGGTATATAACCTATGTGTGCTACCATACCGAAACTTGTCTTTCAAATGGTACTATCACCTGATAAACACACCATGCACTATTTGGCAAGTCTTGGGGCTCGAATTTCCTTCTCGCCGCTTACGCATTCTTTACGTTCAGAATTCGATGGAAAAAGAATGTTACTTACTGCTCTAAGCTTCATGGCACGAGTTAGAATAATTCATGATGACTCCATCTGAAAGCAACACATCGCTAATGATTAGATTTACATCTTCCTCATCCATTGAGACGAGGCGTAGTCGGTACAACGGGAAACAACACACGAGTCCGAGTGATTTCTGAGAACATAGCTCTATTGCACGATCTAGAGATGAAAGAAGTGAGACAATCTTAAAAGTCTTGGTGGTCAACTATTTATATGTGTGGGCGCCACACACATATAAAAGTGACCCCACTAGACACGGTTTCATAGACTCCCTAAGACACTTGAACCTAGGGCTCTGATACCAAGCTTTGTCACGCCCCAAACCATGGTTGGGCGAAACACGACACTCGGTGCCATACTGCATGTGACCGAGCGAACCTCATTGCTTGCTGAATCATCATGAGGCATACATGAGCGAAAATATAGCATGAATGTGATGAGCTTTTATAAAACATGAGATGTCATAATAATTTAATGAAATACTTGTTTAAATCATAAATGCGGAAACAACATGAGTTGAGCCAAAGATGGCTAAACACCCTGCATGTCTAACATAACTAAACTGACTAGTCTATGAAACCTCTAATCGTGAGTCTTGACTGGAAAACGTACTTGCTGGGACAAGGCCCCCAGCATACCTTTAAATGCATGACTAGTAAAATAAATATAACTGACTAAAACCCCGAATGAGATGGGGCTCACCGATGAGCTGATACGGGAAAATCCTACTGAGCAGATGTGGCGTCTTGTAAATCCGTACCTGCATCGTGAAATGCAGACCCCGGTCAATAAAAGGGGACGTCAGCACATTGAATGTACTGGTATGTAAAGCAACTGAATGAAATAACATGGGACATGGAAATAACATAACAGAGACTGAACTGAAACATGATCATGAACATGAGTACATATACATATATAACATGTGTAAAGTATCGTGAGTAAGGAGAGCATTAAATATAACCGACAACATGGTCCGGTACTTGCGTCCTACCAACAGAATACTCATACTTTGCCAGAGATATGAGATTTAATAATGTTATGAAAGGATCCAGTCATTATGAGAGATCGTCCGGGACATGGGAGGAGTGATCCTCATCCTATGGTGACTACATATTTTCAGGCTATCTAAAGCCTTCCTCGGTAATTAAAGCAACTCCCAAAAACATGAACATGTAAAATAAGTGGCACTTGCTGCCCATGGTTTTCATGAATATAACTTGCTTGTACATAGATATCGTGAATTATAACTTGCTTGAATGAACTTATAAAACACGTATAGTATTTCCTTGAAAATAGCATAATATATCATAAACTAGCATGCATAAACCCATGGAATGAGATATATGAGTTTTTCATAGATTACACAGATTCTTAATAATTATAAAGAAATATTAAGAACTCAATGATGAAATTATAACAATTCATACATAATATAATCATGGACATGAACCTAGGATTATCATGAGCATGGTATAGAAACCCTAGTTTTCGTAGAGAATCATAATTTATGGATTATGAGGCGTGGGGAAGAACAATGATGTTCCCACACGTAGATATACCTCTACACACCTGATAATGCTCCAAAACTTGAATTAAAGACTTGAACTTTGAAGAAGATTTCCAAAATCTTGAATTCTTGAACCTTAAAATGGGTTTTCTTGAAAACCCTAGGTTAGGAATGATGATTTCTTGTTTAGATTACAAGGATATGTATTAGAATTGACTTGGAATAATTAGAGTAGGCTTACCTTGGTGTTCTTGATGATGGGAGACGGTAGGAGGTCGTTCTAGGGCTTGAAGAAATGAAAAATAATGATTTGGATTGATATGGACGAATATATACTGTTCTGGAAAATTGAATTTTACGCCTAGCAAAATATTGGCCGTATTTTGAAAGACGGTCCGTATTTTGAAATACGGTTCGTATTCTGTGTGGACTACACTGCGACTCGTCAGTAAAATGGCCATAACTCTTTGCACAGATGCCCGTTTGACCCCACAATATACCGTTGGAAAGGTATTTCAAAGTTCTACAACTTTCATCAAGGAAGTTTTCCTAAATTCCAAATACGTTTTGAAATACGGGCCGTATTTCAAAATACGGTCCGTATTTAACAATGTAACCTCCAAATGCCAAATTCCAGAATGCTCAGAAATCTTTGGTACCAGTTTACGACTTGAAATACGGCCCATATACTGAAATACGATCATTGTTCATGGTCGTAAACCCCCATCTTACAACTGAAGAGGAAATTTCAAATTCCCACACTCTTTATCTGGTTTTCTAAGTCTAGGAGCATGGTCAAAGCTTAGGTTAAAGGTACAAGGTGTTACAAGTATAAATTAAAGATTACCAATTTGAAGGGCAAAAATTAAAGACCACCCCAAATGAAGGGCAATACGCGTAAAAAAAAAGTACAAGTATCCTAAGACTACTAGAGTACATTAATTCATGAATTAAGATAATTTATGCCCCCGTTTTGCCATAAAAATTATTCACTTTATTCCGGAATTTTTTTTCACTTTTTTCCGGAATCAGCGTTTGGCCATGAAAATTCCGAATACAACTTGAAGTTGTATTCCGGAATACCAAAAACTCAAAAAACTTGTTTTTCAAAAAAAATTCACTTTTTTACAATTACATTTCACCAAAAACTATAATTTCAAAAAATATGGTCAAACACAACTCCAACTCCAACTCCAACTCTAACTCCAAAATTTAAAAAAAAATATATATATTTTTTTTTTTGGTATCTATGAACAAACGGGGCCTATGTATCACAAAAATCAAGAAGTCTTTTCAACCACACTTAATTCTTTTTGACTTAAACTACCTATATAGTTGAAGCAATTTTCGGGATTTATTTTACACCAAAAATCATTGGATTTACTAAATTAAAATCCTCGATCCTTCAACGATCAAAATCAGTCTTAGATAGGAGCAATTAACGGGAACTAATAAACCCTTCACATGGCGCAAGACAGCACCATATATAGTAACCAATAATGCAAGCATAAGAACAATATGTTTCATAATTTTGGGAGAATGGAAATCAGTAGTATGTTATGTCTGTTGGTGTGGGGAACACAAGATCCAAAGTGTTGATACTTTGAAAGGTAAATCTTCAAAGTAACAACTGAGTGGCTATTTCTGTTGTTTTCTCTATGTACATGACCCTCCCAGAATATGCAAAATAAAGAACCATTGGAATATATATGTAGCCCGTGAACTATATTGTACATTGAAGTTTTTTTAGTACTAACGTTTCGAACCAACCATATTGTAGTGACCTACATCTGTAGGCCTCTAGTTAGGTAAACTGATTGGTAAAATTCGAGTTTGAGAAGCAATGTTAGTCCAAACTATATTGCTCTGGCTCTTAAAAAAAATCGTCGGATTTGGCTTGATTATTCTCCAAAAGCTATGTATCTTTTAAGGATCTGATATATAGGTGCGACAATATTGTGGAAGATCCGAGCAAAATAGATTCCACGAGTCTATCTATAGGCAACACAGTCACCTGCTTGTTATGCTGCCTTTCTACATTCAACAATGCAGCATAACGGTCAATCAGTACATGGTTAGAATCTTAATTGAGAAAAAAAAAAGACAAGCGTTTAATTTCTTTTTAGATGTTTAAGTTTTGATGAACAGAGTTATTTAATACTCGTCCTAGTGAAAGGATATATATACACATTACACACCTGATAGTCCTTTCACTAGGATGAACATTAAATAACTATGTTCATCAAAATTTAAAGTAAGCTGGCATGGGACACCATTAACTTATTTTTGTGCCCTGTTTTAAGTTTTTCTAAAATAAGATGATAAATCTATGATAATGAATCTTTCATAGATGTTGCTACTTACGAGTTAAATAGTTGGATTATGCTGTAAAACGTATATGTGTGGATAGGGATGAGAAGAGGCCCCTCCCAAAGAGTCCAAATAGATGTTCTAATATGTGTGAGTAAACATAGGAGTAAAATCCTTAATCCCTATATTGTTTATCTAAAAAGTAATCCTAGATTTGGTTGGTTAATAGATACCATTTCCTACTTTTCGATTTTTTCTATTGATTGGTCTATAAAAGTTTTCTTCGAATATGGATATATACATCTCTTCATCCAAATTTACGTGAAGGAGTTCGAAATACAATGATTAAAATAATTAATTTTGATTATAAATTTTTAAAATAAAATTTACATATTTGAAAACTAAATGGAAGTACTACAACAAAAAAATTGAAGTCAAAGAAAAAATTGTTAATTCCCCAAATAATAACACCTCCATATGAATTGAAACGGATGGAGTATGAATAGGAGTTGATAAACTCTTTCTTTTAGCTTGACTTATCAAGTTGAAAAAGTTTAAAATTATATATTTATATATAACCAATAAGTGAACTGACTTCTTGGTTACAGAAAACAGTTTAATGATATTTAGGTAAGGTTGATTTCATTATAAAAATATGGAATGAAGGAAAACAACCCATTGATATACACATTACGAATACTAAGCAACAACTGAGTAATTTAAATGCGGTAGTCGAAAGAGCGGAAAAATCCAAATGGCAAGAAATGATTGATTGATATGTTTTATATGTTGGCACTTCACGTACACAGAGTGCAGTAACACATTAACGAACCAAAATCGCCATTGATCTGTGTGAGTAACCTGCTACCTTCCCATTCATCACACACACACCAACGCCATTACTCTCTCTTTTTTTTTTTTCCCATCATTAATGTCGTTTCTCTTTCTCGTTTTCATCCTATTTCAGTCCTCCAATGCGTAAGTAATTGCAAATGCCCTTTCATTAACATAAGTCTAATTTTTTGTGTGATTTCTTCGTAAAATAGTGCGTAATGGATAGTCGATAATATATATATATATATATAATTCATATAAGTAGTTGTTTTGTCTTCGTCATTTCGTTCGTCGTATGTGTAAGTTGCAAATGCCCATTCATGAACATATATTGCTTTTTCCTTTTTTTTTTTTTTTTGGGTGTTATTTCTTCTTTATATTTTTTTTCGTGAAATGGGCCCGGACTGAGTCGTAATGGACAATCGATAGAGATAAATTTATGTAATCGACCCGAACTAGTTGTTGTTTGTCTTCTTCATTATTTTGCTTTCGTATTGTTAGTACATGCATGCATTGGATTGGGCTCCATTTGAAATTTTTATATAGGTTATTGACATTCATCATCATTTATCGATTTTTATACATCTGATATGATGATTCCCCCTGTTTGGTTCCAAAGAAGAAAGAAAAAAAATTACAGGAGATTTGAAAAATTAAAGAGAGAAATCGTGATTGTTGAATCTAAGCTAGCGTTTGGCTATAGATTAGTTGAAACCTGAAAAAAATGAGTTTATGAAGTTGTATACGGTAAAAATCGGATATATGTTAAATCGGTAAGACCGGAGACCGAGGGAAGAAAGGGACAAGCACGTGCACGAAGACTCTTTCTGAACCGGAGGAATGCTTGAACCGAAGCAAAGGAAGGGCATCATTTGGTCCGGCTTCTCCATAGCCAAGTTGGTCGTGGCCGTTGGTCCGTTTGATCGTGACCGTTGGTCCGGGTGATCCGTTATACAATTGCCACGTGTCAATACCGTTCTGCCACATTGTACTGCCAATCACACGGGTGTCAGACCGTACGACCAACCTTATCCATTTTAGGGTTTTTCTTTATTCTTTAGGGCCTTATGTTGTATGAAGCCCATGAGGCAAAACTATAAATAAAGGTCATTATCCTACTTTTAGGGGTTGGCTTCTTGAACTCTATAACATTTTGTAATAACAAATATATACGATTTCTCTCTCCCAAAATCAGATTTTAGTCCGGATTTATTGTGTTCATCTTTAGATTTGTGCAATCAAACAATATTCAACATATTAGCATATACGTTTAGCGCAAACCATCAACTACCATCTAGATTATTCATAGTTGATTACATTCCATTTTCTCTCAATCGAAGAATAGATTAAAGTTTTACCACATATCCTATACCTCACTTATAAATTTAATTGATTATCCAAATTTAGGGTAAACAGTTTGGCGCCCACCGTGGGGCTAGGATAATAGTGGTCTTTGATCATCTCTTACCCGTCAGATTCGAAAACATCCGTTCTCTGTGAAAACAAACCAAATGGCTAACAGTGGACAATCTAGTCACGTCAACAACCTCGAAATCGTGACCGAAAATGAAGACAGCGGGTCACGAGGATTACCAAACCCCGCTGACCTTAACCACGTTAATTCGAGGGAGGGCCTCAACCGACAAAACACCGTGGACTAGGAGGACTAGGAGAATGTCGCTCAGCCGGCCACTGACCCTTTAAATACTCACAATTCAATTACTTTGTCCCGGACACAGGGCCGGAAAGAACCGGATACCCCGAATGATAATATTGACTTACGTTTAATTTTTGAAATGTTGCAGGAACAGAGAGCGGCGATTGCCGAACAAGGAATCACAATAGCCCAGTTGCAAAACGGAAGAGATAAAATGACCTCGGAGAAGGCGAAGGGTGTTGCTGAACCCAGAAGAGATGAGGCACGTATGGTTGAAAGCAATGGGTCCGGAGCTGGTTCATCCACCGAGGTTCTGAGAATGCTCGAAACATTGGCGAAACGGGTAGACTCGACTGAAAAAAGGGTGGAAACATACAACTCTCGGGTGGATCAAATCCCGGGGGCTCCGCCTATTTTGAAAGGGCCGGATTCGAAGAGGTACATCCAAAGGCCTTTTCCTCCGAGTGCGGCTCCGAAATTGATCCTGAAGAGGTTCAAAATGCCGGGTATCCAGAATATGATGGCACAACGGACCTTCACGAACACGTGACCTCATACACCTGCGTTATAAAAGGCAACGATATGGAAGAAGATGAAATCGAATCCGTGTTACTGAAAAAGTTCGGAGAAACTCTGTCAAAAGGGGCATTGACTTGGTATGACCATCTGCCCGAGTATTCAATCACTTCTTTTGAAATGCTCGCCGATGCGTTCGTAAAAGCACACGACGACTTCGTTCAAATTAAAGGAAAGCTTGCTGGAATACGAAGCTGTGACATGGGAAGATGTCCATAACTGATACGAGTCAAAGATTCGGGTGGAGAATGACCAACTCGAGCTTCCCCTGGGTCAGTAAATATGAACAAAGGTTTTGAGAGACCAAGGAAAAATTACGAACCGGAGGCCAGATCATCGAGGGAAAGGTATCGGCCATATTCTCGCTTAGAAAAAACAAGCTTCAGGTCGGAGAAATCCAGGGTTGGCCCGAGCCATTTCTCCGATCGGGGAGATAAACGGGTCGAGCGCCCATCGAATAGTCGAGGTCTCTCATTCAGGAGCGATGCCGGAAGCTCTGCCAGCAATAACGACTTGCCGAGGATATCGGAGTATGACGACCCACCTCTGGGGACCCACTACTCAGGTATTGTCTATGCCAGGGTACAGCCAGTTCGCACATCTATCCCTCTTCACGCTGCAGCGCTACGGGGTATCGAACCCGGAACCTCAGGCTCCTTTACATTCCCCAGAGGGAATCGCCTCTTACCAATTGAGCAGCTCAATTGGTAAGAGGCGATTCCCTCTGGGGAATGTAAAGGAGCCTGAGGTTTCGGGTTCGATACCCCGTAGCGCTGCAGCGTGAAGAGGGATAGATGTGCGAACTGGCTGTACCCTGGCATAGACAATACCTGAGTAGTGGGTCCCCAGAGGTACAATTTCAACGTCAGTACTCGGACCTCGTCTCGGCTATTGGCCGCGTCTCAGATGTAAGATGGCCGAGACCTCTAAGGTCAGATCCAGGCCAACGGGACCCGAACATGATGTGTGAATATCATGGAACCCATGGGCACAGTAAAGGGAGACTCATAAAAGGGTCGATCCAGTAAAACCCCAGCTTATAATCAACATGATAATCGGGGGCACCGATACCCCACGAGGGCCGGTGATGAAACGAACCAAGGTTTCTGCTGTGCGTGAAAAGAGCGACCGGGATTATATACCCGAGGGTTCCATATCTTTTAGCAACGAGGACGCAGAAGGCATTATTCAACCGCACAATGATGCATTGGTAATCTCTATTCTTATTTTTAAAACTAAAGTTAAGCGAATTTTGATTGACCTAGGTAGCTCGGCCAACATCATCCGGTGGAGAGTGGTCGAACAGCTAAGGCTACTCGATCAGATTGTACTGGTAGCCCGGGTACTCAACGGGTTCAACATGGCGAGCAAAACCACAAAAGGGGAGATCTCATTGCCAGTAAACATCGATGGCACTATCCAGCAAACGGAATTCTATGTGATCGAATGAGATATGAAGTACAATGCATTACTGGGTAGACCCTGGATACATATCATGAGGGTTGTGCCATCGACATTGCATCAGTTGCTTAAGTTCCCGACCCCGGAGGGGATAAAAACCATCCGAGGTGAACAACCCGCTGCAAAGGAGATGTTCGCGGTCGAGGAAACGACACCTCAGCCCAAAAAACCGGATCAAAAGAAAGAAGATTCAACCGGGGGAAAGGATACCAAATAGCAATCAAAGCACTCGGGGTTAGATCCGGGGTATGAAGAGGATGATTTCGGTGTACCCAAATCATTCGTCATGCCTGATGATTCGGATGCAACCAAATCAACGGTAGAAGAGCTGGAGCATATCATCTTGTTCGAATATCTACCGGACAGAAAGGTATACCTGGGCACGGGGTTAACCTCGGAGCTCAGGAACAAGTTAATTGAATTTTTTCGAGCTAACGCCGATTGCTTCGCATGGTCCCATATAGATATGACAGGTGTGCCATCGAAGGTAATAACTCACAAGCTCGGCTTAGACGGGAGATCCCCCCGGTAAAGCAGAAGAGGAGGCCCATGGTAGAAGCAAAACACGTCTTCGTAAAAGACGAGGTAACAAAGCTTTTAAAAATAGGCTCTATCCGGGAGGTAAAGTACCCGGACTGGCTAGCTAACGTAGTAGTGGTACCGAAGAAAGGTAAAAAATTTCAAATGTGTGTTGATTACAAGGATCTAAACAAAGCATGCCCGAAGGATTCATTTCCGTTGCCTCACATCGATAAAATGATCGATGCGACGGCCGGGCATGAGATGTTAAGTTTTCTCGATGCTTACTCCGGGTATAACCAAATTCGGATGCACCCGGAGGATCAAGAGAAAACATCCTTTATTACCCAATACGGGACATACTGTTATAATGTCATGCCTTTTGGACTAAAAAATGCCGGTGCAACTTACCAACGCCTAGTTAATGGGATGTTCGAAGAACAAATAGGGAAAACAATAGAAGTTTATATTGACGACATGGTGGTCAAGTCCCTGGAAACAGAGGACCATTTAAAGCATTTGTAGGAAACCTTCGATGTACTCCGCAAGTATAACATGAAGCTCAACCCGGAAAAATGTGCCTTCGGTGTCCGGTCTGGAAGATTCTTGGGTTTCATGGTGTCAAACCGGGGGATTGAAATCAATCCGGACAAGATTAAGGCCATCGAGGATATCGAGGTAGTGAATAACGTCAGGGGATTGCAGAGGCTCACCGGAAGGATAGCGGCGCTGAGTCGCTTCATATCGAGATCCTCGGAAAAGAGTCATCGCTTCTTCTCCTTACTGAGGAAGAAGAACGACTTCGTTTGGACACCGGAGTGTCAAAGAGCTTTACAAGAATTAAAGAGATACTTGTCCAGCCCACCGCTGTTGCACACACCAAAAGCGGACGAGCAGCTTTTTCTCTACCTTGCTGTCTCCGAGGTGGCGGTAAGTAGCGTTTTGGTCCGAGAAGAATCAGGTACGCAGTTCCCTATTTATTATGTAAGTAGAACTTTGGGGGATGCAGAGACCCATTATCCCCACTTGGAAAAATTGGCATTGGCATTGGTAAGCGCTTCTAGAAAACTCAAGCCCTACTTTCAATGTCATCCGATATGTGTAGTGACTACTTACCCCTTAAAAAACATCATGCACAAACCAGAACTATTGGGTAGACTAACTAAATGGGCCGTAGAAATTAGCGGATATGATAGCTAATATAAACCTCGGACGACCATCAAGTCCCAGATCTTGGCCGATTTTGTGGTGGATTTCACCCCGGCTATGGTCCCCGAGGTTGAGAAAGAACTTCTGCTGAGCTCGGGAAAATCTCGGGTATTTGGTCGCTACACACGGACGGAGTCTCGAACCTCAAAGGTTCCGGGCTAGGAATCGTCCTTAGGACACCGGCCGGGGATGCCGTTCGACAATCCATTAGAACTGTTAAATTGACTAACAATGAAGCCGAGTATGAGGCTATGATTGCAGGTTTGGAATTAGCTCTGAGTATGGGGGCCGAAATAATCGAGGCAAAGTGCGATTCTCTTTTGGTCGTTAACCAGGTAACTGGCGTCTTCGAGGTCAAGGATGAACGGATGCAGAGGTATCTGAAAAAAATCCACGTGATACTACACCGATTTAAATAATGGACCATACAACATGTACCGAGGGAGCAGAACAGTGAAGCCGATGCATTGTCCAATTTGGGATCTTCGGCCGAAGGGGAAGAAATCAACCCTGGGACTACGGTGCACTTGATGAATACGACGATAGAAAATGGACACGCCAAAATAAACACAATGGGTTTAACTTGGGATTGGCGCAACAAGTACATCGAATACTTGCGTGATGGAAAGCTCCCGAATGACCCAAAAGAATCACGGTCATTAAGGACGAAAGCTGCGCGTTTCTTCTTGGTAGACGGCCAATTGTATCGACGGTCTTTCTTCGGACCCCTGGGCAAGTGTTTGGGTCTCGGAGAAACGGAGTATGTGATGAGAGAGGTGCACGAAGGAACCTGCGGCAACCACTCCGGTGTTGAAGCTCTGGTCCGAAAGATTATCAGGGCCGGTTATTACTGGAACCGGATGGAGGAAGATTCAAAGAATTTTGTCCGGAAATGTGACGGGTGTCAGAGACATGCACCGATGATTCATCAGCCCGGGGAGTTGCTGCATTCGGTGGTGTCACCGTGGCCTTTCATGAAGTGCGGAATAGACATTGTTGGTCCATTGCCATGGGCACCAAGTAAAGCCCGATTTATTTTGTTTATGACTGACTATTTCTCCAAATGGGTTGAAGCACAGGCCTTCGAAAAAATTAGAGAAAAGGAGATCATTGACTTCATATGGGACCACATTATCTGTCGTTTCGGCATCCCTGCCGAGATAACTTGTGATAATGGTCCTCAGTTCGTGGGAGACAAAGTCAACGATTTCCTCGAAGGGTTGAAGATCAAGAAAATTGTGTCAACTCCATATCACCCGTGTGCGAACGGACAGGCGGAATCCACGAACAAAACAATAATCCAAAATATGAGGAAAAGACTTGAAGCATCGAAGCATCACTGGAGGGAAATATTACTGGATGTATTGTGGGCTTACAGAACCACATCAAAATCAAGCACGGGAGAAACTCCTTTCTCGTTGGTCTACGGGGCCGAAGCCCTTATTCCCGTAGAAGTTGGTGAACCGACTCTCCGGTTCAACTATACCACCGAGGAGTCAAACGAGGAGGCCATGGCCGTAAAACTCGACCTCACGGATGAACTTCGCGAAAACGCGTTGATCCGTATTGCAGCCAAGAAACAAAGAATGGAAAGGTACTACAATCGGAGAGCCAATTTTTGGCATTTCCAAGTTGGGGACTTGGTGCTTCGGAAAGTTACTTTGAACACCAAGAATCCCAACGAAGGAAACCTGGGTCTGAACTGGGAAGGACCGTACAAGATAACCGAGGTAACGGGCAAAGGATCGTACCAGTTGGAATCCATGGATGGGAAACGGTTGCGTAATAACTGGAATGTGGCTCATTTGAAAAGATACTATTGCTAAGGTATGGACTCCCCGTGTTTTTCTATTAACCTTTTTTTTTTGCAGGAAGTCAAGTACCGGATAAAGTTAGAATCTAGGCCTGAAAACACGTGTTGAACTCATTTCCTTAGTACGGTTTTGTCCTAAAATGGGTTTTCCGATAAGGTTTTTAATGAGGCAACAAGTACAACGTGTTACTCGACGAAGACAAGGACAAACACTCGGAAACTCGGGGTCACCCTACGAATGGGGACTTAATAGCGCTTACCCGATCTTGCAGCTCGAATAAGCGCTAAGGGACTATTATATCCACTTCGAAGTTTACCCCGGTTAGCGGAAATCGGAGGAGCTCAACAAAACAAAGCCGGACCTTTTATATTTGGTTTCGATGTAAGGACCAAACGATCAGAATGAATCGTGTCCACTCAATATTTGCTACGGCAAAACTAAGAACTGGCCTTCTGCATTAGGTTTCGATGTAAGGACCAAACGATCAGAATGAATCGTGTCCATTTAGTATTTGCTATAACAAAAACAGAAGGAAAAATTCTCATATCTTGTACAAATACTTGCAATACAAAAATCATTGAAAGTTCGGATAACGATATCTCGGATGTCTTCTTGTTAAAACACTCTACCCCGATGATTATCGTCGTATTTCGACATTACTTCATTCATATACCCTATTCCGGGTACTACGGTCGAAATTCGACAAATGCAACAATGTCATAGTGAACCGAACCAAAACCGTTAATCCCTCAAACGGGGACTGTTACATCAAAATTTAGCTAAGGCTGAGATTCAGGTGTCCGAAAAATACCGGCCCTAAAAAATAGCCGAAAAATACCGGCCCTAAAAATGCCCATCGTGATTCGGAGACGTCTGAATTCACAAAGCATAAGATAAGTCCCACGGGCAAAAATTCCATAAAATTCCCGGACAAAATATACCGGATGAAGAGATAAGCCAATATTCAGGCACAGTCAGAAATAATGACTCCTTAAAACGGACCGACAATTCGGGCAGAAGTTATAACAAACATTCAAACAAAGTAAAGAATCAAGAAAAATGCATATTCTATTTATACAAAAGATTTTACATCGGAGACTCCTACAAAGGCAAAAAAATTAAAGGCTAAGTACAGGCCCTAATCTATCCGGTATGGCTGGATCCAGAGTGTTCGGACACTGTCCGCTTGGAGTCGTCGGAGTCAGCCCCGAGGGCACCCTTAGCCTCTTCCTCGACTCTTTTAGCCTAGAGTATCAGGGCCGGAAGATCAGCAAAGCCATGCTCGGCTTGCTCAAGGGTGATCCTCCGGGACTTCCACTTTTCATACTCAGCAGCAATAGTAGTATGAGCCTCGACGGCTTCCATGCTCTTTAGAGCTTCTTCCAAATCGACCTCGGCCTGGGCTAGCTTTGCCACCAGAACATCCTGAGCCTCTTTGAGGACACTTTGCATTTGAATGTATGACTCGAGCTCGGCCTTGAGGGTGTTATTAGCATTGACTGTCTCCTCGAGCTCGGTTTTTAGATCATCACACATCTGGGCCCTCTTTTTCTCCTTCTCCTCAAACACCCTCATATGCTCTTTGTATCGGGCAGCCTCAGATTCGAGCAGCCGATTCCTCTCGGCCATGCTCGTAGCATCGGACTTGGCAGAGTCCAGCTCCTCCCGGAGTTGAGAAATGGTGGTTTCGAGTTTACCAAGCCTTGATGAAAGACGGGTGTTATCTCGGCTAAGGCCGATCTTGTCCGCTTCGAGACGCCGGTTATATTCGACCATCTCGGCCAGCTCACCCTTTAATTGACGATTTTAGGCCTTTTGTTGCATTAAGCTCGGGTTGGAGGTTTTGAAGAGTGACTGCTCGGTTCAACTCGTCCTCCTTCACTCACAGAAAGTACAGATATTTCTCTATTTCTCGGCCTTGAGCATCCAGTTGACCCTTGAGATTGTCCACCTCTTGCTGGGCACGGACGAAGGCTTCGTTAACGAGCACCACACTCTGCAAAATGAGGCAAGTTAAACACTTGAATAAACGAGATTAAAATTCTCAATGAAATCATGCAAGGATGGCTGATAAACTTACTCGATTGCCCGCATGCATACCCTCGTTAATGAGGCACTGCCAAGGGACTTCGTTCATCTTTCGTTTGTCCGAGTCCGAGACAAGGGGCCTCAGGTAGCTTGCCACACCCACCGGGCGAGAAAGAAAGCTGCAATCCTCGGGAATGGTGATCACAGCCGATCTCGTCCTCCTCGGTTCCACACTTGGGGCCGGAAAGGTGCGCACCAAGCTATCCCTGGCACCGGACTTAGTGGTCCGACTGGCCGCCCTCGTGGCTCGAGGGATCGGGAGATGTCCGAAACCAGCAGCTTCGCCGGTAGCAGGAGGAGTGTCCGATAACATGTCATCAAACTCATCCGGTCTTGAGGCCGGAGTTGGAGAACTCGGAGGGACTTCAACAGCTTCGGCAAAGGCAGGGATCTCCGAAGTTGCGGCAGTCTCATAGTGGGGCAGCGGACCAACATCTGTGGGGACTTCGATCTCGGGGACCGGCTCCGGCAGCAGGTGCCTCCCCGGATCTTCTTGTCCTTTGCAGAGGGGTTTCTTCGGAAGAAATATCACCTCAAATATCAACGAATTCAATCGACTTAAAGGAGCCGGATAATGAATTTCTTCCCCACCTGTGCGTAATACCGGAGCCGAAGGTCCTTTCCTAGCTGAAGGAAATGGTGACACGGTAATACCCTTCTCCGGAATGGGAGCCACGGAAGGGGCCACACTGATCCTCCGGACAAGGAGCTCGGGCTCTGTTTCATCCGTTAAAGTCCTAACGACGCTCCTCGCCCTCTTCTTCGGTTTCTGCCCTTTGTCCGAGGGCCTTTTTCTCTTGGCGACGGCAGTAAGGATACGAGATGCACCCGCTGAATCGAACTCGGGTGCCGACGTTGCAGGTTCAGCTGATGACCTCGGCCTTGGATCCACCGAGACCTTAGGTAAAGCTGAAAATCGAAGATGTTACAGAAGGGTAGAAGATGGAATGAATACAGATATAAGCAAAGTATTACCGTGGTTCTGGGCGACCCATCGACCACGTGACAGGTGTTCCCACGTCCGATCATCGTGGGTATGTTGGCTGAGGAGAGCAATAACCCATTCGTTGAGATTCCGGATGACCGGAGGAATCCAACCCACGGCTAATATAAATAAGAAGACAAGAGTGAGAAGGTGGAACTGAAGTTTGACAGAACATACGAAAGAAATTATTAAAAGGGTTCAGACTTACGCTTGTTATTCCACCTTTCCGGAAAAGGCATGTAGTTGTCCGGAATAATGTCCGAGGTCCGCACCCGGACATATCGCTCCAACCAGCCCCGGTCTCTATCTTTATCCATTTTTGAAAAAATTAGATTCCGGCTACGCTTTGCGAGTTTTATTACACCACCCCGAAACAACCTCGGGGAGTATAACCGTATTAAATGGGCCAGCGTAAATTCCTTATCTGTATTATTGGCCAACAGCCGGAGGCAGGCCACGGCCCTCCAGGCCAAGGTTCCGTTATAAGTCCGGCACATGTCTAAAATGACCGGATCAACCGGGGGGTCGAGTTTGAGGGTGAAAGGATAAGTATAAATATATAGGAAGCCCTCCCGGTGGTCGGTGACTAATTCATCTGGCCCGGGGACAAAAGCCTGGACTAAGCGGTTGTCCCATCCATAATCAGTCCGGAATAAGTTGAGTTTGTCCTCGGTAATAGATGAGGGATATCTTCTCACATCAAACTCTCTATCGGATACCAGAGAAGGTTTTTCAACCTCGAAATCTTTGTTGAAATTAGGTTTGGACGGAACAATATCCAAAGCAGTGGGCTCGAAGGTGATTTTTGCCTTAGGTGGTGAAGTTGGCTCGGTTTTTTGAGATGAAACCGAGGGAACATCATGAGAAGTGGTCTCGGTGTTGGCAGACATTTGAAAATATGGAAAAGAGAAATTGGGTGAATTTGAAAAAGAAGTTAAAAAGTGGAGTAAGGGAGCAGTCAAAGAATTCAAAATGGCAAAAAACGAGAGGAATAAGCAGCAGCATACTCAACAAAAATGGTAAAAGTGGAGAAGTTGGCAGAATCGTTCCTTTTTACGTAGTATAAGCAGCGAATCAACAAGAAATGTGAGTTGAAAGATGATAAGTGAAGAAGTGAAATGGAGAGGAAGTGAAGAACTGAAAAACAGAGAAGTGAGTTGAAGAGGTAAAAATGTTCAAATGAAGAGGTAAAGTACGTTATATAGGCATGGGATCGAGGCGGTTACAGGTCCCAGCCAACCGGGGAGAGCCACATGTCCCATAATTAATTAGAAGTTGTCACGACCCGTCTAGAGGGCCGCGACGAACACCCGGTGCTAGCCCACCCGGGCGCCCCCCGGCTTACACTTATGCTTACATCTAGGTGAGCCATACAATTAAACATATGAATCTATTCGTTCATCATACTAGTCCCATTGGACGACAATGCCTTTATATAATGATTGGCATCTAGGCCACATCAACGTACATGAGCCGACAATGCTATCAAAATGATATACAAAATATAGGCCGACAAGGCCAGACATATCTAACCATATACACGTGACTACGAGCCTCTAAGAAGAGTATAACATATCACATGAGCGGGACAGGACCTCGCTATGCCCATAATTATATACACAAAAGGATAAGTACCCAAAAGTTATGGCTCCGAATGAAATGGAGCTCTGCTATGAAATCTCTGAGAAAGCAGCTATGGGTCGAGCCTGTCTCCCTGTGCACCTGCGGGCATGACACAGCGTCCACAAATAAAAAGGACGTCAGTACGAGGAATGTACTGAGTATGTAAAGCATGATCAATATCGACATAGAAGCATAAATAGCAACATACGAAATAGCATAGGATGGGAGATGGCAAATTAATCGTCATATGCACTTACTTGCCTTTCATGGGAACTTTCCATTTCTAATACGTATTTGTGTACATACATCATTGTCCGTATTCCACAATAGTACTCGTACCATATTTGTGCTCGTATTCGTAAACAGGCCCTTATTCACATTCATACACATAGTCATATCATATTCGTATTCATATCATATACATAATCATGTCATATACATAGCATTTACATAGCATACCCGACCACGTAGGATCGGTGTTTCATACATATCCTTATATAACATACCCGACCGTGTAGATTCGGTGTTTCACGTACCCGACCATATATAGGCTCGGTGATCATACATACCTGGCCATCCAAGGCTCAGTGTTATCCATACTCAATTGCAGTGGTGTGCGCGCGTTATGTAAACATACATACATATACATCTATACATATACTACTCGGCCATATAAGCTCGGTGTTTCATAGTAGCCATATAAGGGCATACATACATATAGCTCATAAGCATCTTTACTATTATCATTACTATCATCATCGTCATCGCTATTACCATTATAGTCGTCATCAATATCATTATCACTATTATCATCATTCATCACACTTATCTTTATAGGCTTACTCGTCATACAAGGAACTTAGTACAATCGTAGCATATCAAGAATCGTGAGCTTAATAGCTCGGAAGATCGAGTCATTTATGAGACATCACAGACTTATGGAAGATTTAGATGTTTGGCCAAAGAACCATGCCTTATGAAAGAAGAGTTAGCCTTACATACCTTTTCTGTTCGACTATTTACCACTTGCACGTTCTCTTTCAACGGTTGCGTTTATACCTTCATTAAAGTCATACTATCGTTAGAATCGACAACTAGCACACATGGCTAAAGCTAGAGAAAATCGGACAACATCTCCTTTATTTATACAACATTCCTCCATATCGTAATTCAACTCCCAAACGTCAACAATACATTCACAATACCATAACAATGGCCATTAATCATTTACGTTAACCACATTATCTAGATTTCTCAATTCGCTCCCAATTCACCCATATTCATGGTCATATCCCCGACTTCGTCCATTCATATAAAATGCCCATTTTCATGATCTTAACATCATTTATAACACATTCATATCACAACACAACAAGAACCATGGTTCAATTCAAACTATCTCTCAAAATGTCACTATTCATCATTCATGACCCATTTTTCTATACTCATCTAATGTCCAAGCATTTTAACTCTCAACTACCTTGAACCACATATAAATACCATAAATCTTACCTTAGAGGTTGTAGGAACGAGCCTTGGTCGAAATACTTCACTTGGGAAAAAACCCTAGTTTTCCTTCAATAAGATTTTCTTGACTTGAATAACCTTAATGGGTTTCCTTACACTTGATTTGTGTTGTTGATGACTAATAATCCTTGAAATATTGTGGAATAAATGTAGAGAGATATTTTATATAGAGGGGATGAAATGTGGAAATGAAATAATAAACTTGGTCCTTTATTTAATAACCCAAAATCTGATCTTAAGTGAACAACACAGTGGTCGTAAACTTGGTTTACGGTCCGTATTCCAGTTTATGGACCGTCCTTCGTGGTCGTATTTAATCATAACAGAACCAGAAACTCAGGCTGAAACATGGTGATTTACGATTATGGTTTACGGGCCGTAAACCACTTTACGGTCCATATTTCAGGTCGTATTTAACCATTTGATCATTTGGCAGAAAGTTGAAGTTTTGGAAGCCAAAATACGACATGGCAGTTTACGGACCGTATACCACTTTACGGTCTGTATTTCACTTTACGACCAACTGGCCAGAATGCAAACCTGCAACTTTTCACATTTCCAAAACCTATAATTAGTCTTGGTGGAGCATAACCTATCTCTCATTGCAATTGCCTTCGGAATCTTACTTAGGGTCGTCAAACGTTGTTTCTTACTTATGGAAATATCGTATACTCATACTCCTCACCAGATCATTCACTTGCGTACCAACGGAAGATTTTCCGAGGTGTAATAGAAGCGACTTGAAATGACGTGCGTTACGGCGGTTGTCAGAGCTGACCGCCCAGGATGAGGCACGTGGCTGATGACAGACGGGACGTGACGCAACTGTTCCCGCCAAAATGAAAAGATAAGAACGAGCATTCGGAACCACCGATTTTTTATTCATCCACTTCCCGTTACTCCGATAAAACTACGGTCCGGGAAGTGTGGGGACTATCTGTATACGGTAAAAATCGGATATATGTTAAATCGGTAAGACCGGAGACCGAGGGAAGAAAGGGACAAGTACGTGCACGAAGACTCTTTCTGAACCGGAGGAATGCTTGAACCGAAGCAAAGGAAGAGCATCATTTGGTCCGGCTTCTCCATAGCCAAGTTGGTCGTGGCCGTTGGTCCGTTTGATCGTGGCCGTTGGTCCGGGTGATCCGTTATATAATTGCCACGCGTCAATACCGTTCTGCCACATTGTACTGCCAATCGTACGGGTGTCGGACCGTACGACCAACCTTATCCATTTTAGGGTTTTTCTTTATTCTTTAGGGCCTTATGTTGTATGAAGCCCATGAGGCAAAACTATATATAGGGGTCATTATCCTACTTTTAGGGGTTGGCTTCTTGAACTCTATAACATTTTGTAATAGCAAATATATATGATTTCTCTCTCTCAATATCAGATTTTAGTCCGGCTTTATTGTGTTCATCTTTAGATTTGTGCAATCAAACAATATTCAACATATTAGCATATACGTTTAGCGCAAACCATCAACTACCATCTAGATTATTCATAGTTGATTACATTCCATTTTCTCTTAATCAAAGAATAGATTAAAGTTTTACCACATATCCTATACCTCACTCATAAATTTAATTGATTATCCAAATTTAGGATAAACAGAAGTTATGTTGAAAAATAGTTTTTGGAACGTGAAGTGTGTAGACATGCATTTTACTTGGAAAAATTGAAGTTTTGTGAGTGAAAGTGAAATTTCACCCAAAAATGGTTTGGGCCAGATTTTGGAACTTGAAAATATTTTGAAGATATTTAAGAACTGATCAAATTTCATAAACAAACAATGTTTTCAATTTTTTTTATTTTTTATTTTTGAAAATTTATGTCCAAAATCTAAGCCAAACAGGAGCTAAGGTGCATTGTTTGTGGTTCTGTTAATTGGGTTAATGCCTCTACTGCCATTCTTCTGGTTGCTTGTGGCCAAAGGAAAAATGTATAATAAGCTGCTTTTCTAGGCTTGTTTAGTCTCTTTCAAGCTATGCCTCTTATTTCAAGCTTTTATCAGTATGCATGCTGCTGAATTCTCATTTTAATGCAGATTGTTGAGCCTCTGAATAGCTTGTAAATCCTTAGAGGCTTCAAGAATGTGGACACATTCGGGGGATGTATCTAACAATGGTAATGGTATAAGAAATATTGACTCATTTTGTAGTGTAGCCGAATTGGAAGACATTGATTTCTCAGAGGTTACCCAAGCCAAGACACTTGAACATTGAGAGGCAGGTTTCATATGATGAGAGGTCCCTTACTGAAACTCAACTAGGGTTCTCTCCCCATCCCCCTTCTAGAGCTGAAAATGTCTTCCGCGCTTTGGAACATTTTGATGGTGTATTTTCGCCATCAAAAAGATCGGGGTTCACTACCCCTAGGTCGCCTTTTGGACAAGGCCCACATCCTATGATTGCCGAGGCTTGGGAGGCTTTGAGGCGTACCTTGGTGCACTTTCGTGGGCAGCCTGTTGGGACAATTGCTGCACTAGAGAATTCAGATGAAAAGCTTAACTATGATCAGGTAAGACCTTTTAGTTGTACTAATTGTTACAAGGTCAATGGTGTGTGCATTTTTGTTTTGACTAGTTAACTTTGTTGCGATCAGAGGAAGAATTTTATGTTTGCTTAGTGTGAATCATTAAATTCATAATTTGACATTTACCATTACCTTGTTAAGAGTTATCTGTAGTTGATTCGATTGAATATTTTTGCGCTATGTAACAGTAGAAAACAGCTTATACTTGTGCATGGGATAATTGTATTATGCAGTATAGTTAATCAGGCCAGATTAGTTTTAACGTTGGGAACCATGTACTATCACTCTCTTATGCTGTTTGGTCCAAATACGAAGTGCCCTTTTATAACCATCTACTGCAAGACAATAAATTTGTTGGTCAACAATGTTAGGCTCTTGATAAATTATGGTAATTGCAAGAAGATCCATTATTCAGAGGGGAGTAGAGATGCCATCTTATTCCTCTAAGCTTGTTTTGTAGGCTTTCACTTAATGAGTTATAGTTTCTTTTATCCTTTCGTAATGATGAAAGTTTCCTTTGTTCAATTGAAAGGGTTAATATCTAGATATCATTGAATGCCAATTATGTGTTTTGGGGCAGTGTTTTCCCAGACTCGAAATTCATGGTTTACTGGGATCTCCACTTTAGCTATCTTCTAGATACACTAATTTCAGGACAGAATAATTTCCTATTTGCTGTTAAAAGACTTGAAATGAAGTCTGGTCTACTGAGAAATTGAGTTGTATTCTTACAAAGTTCATTGATCAATACACTTAGTCTGGAATATATCTTGTAATTGATAAGTGTTTCTAAAGACGTATGAGAAAGGTATTCATTTTGTTGTTATTCATGATCAAGATGTTTGTTAATAGTCATCTTTAACTTCAGGTGTTTGTTAGAGACTTTGTTCCAAGTGCGCTAGCTTTTCTAATGAACAGGGAACCCGAAATAGTAAAGAATTTCATCTTGAAAACTCTTTGTCTTCAATCGTGGGAGAAAAAGATAGATCGATTCCTATTGGGAGAGGGTGTAATGCCAGCTAGTTTCAAGGTACTTCATGATCCGGTTAGAAATACCGAGACATTAATTGCAGATTTTGGTGAGAGTGCGATAGGAAGAGTGGCTCCTATTGAGAATTTGCAGATTTGATTTTGGAGATGAAGAGATGAAGGGCATAGTCGGTCCCACTGGGCGTGCCAAAAATCTGTCCGCAATAAATTTTGCTAGTAGAAAATAAATAATTACAATCATAAAACAAATATAAGAAAAAATCATTTTATTGATTAGTTTGTGAGTACAACTCTGGATGCATCCCTTGATTCTAATCTCCGTGTTGCTCGTCTTGATTCGAGAGCCAATGTAGCGTCTTTCTCGAATGAACGATGGACTTGTGTTGATGTGTTGAATCTTAAAAGAACTTTTGAGCAACACTTTGGATTGTTCTTGAGGGAAGATGCCTCTTGCTCTCCTTCTTGTTGAAAACCTTTGGAGAAGACTTATGTAGATGTCATTGCTCTCCTTTGTATAGGTGCGAGCTAGAGCTTGGGGGTATTTTGGTCTCCAAGTAATTCTAGCGGACCTTGGGCTAGAAAGACGTGGGCTGGGCTCGTCTTGTAGAGCCCAATTTATTGGACTAACTGAAATGTAATTTGGATTTCATTCAAGTCATGTAATTTTGACTTAAATAATTAATCCAACTTTATTAATCAAAATTTGACTTGGTCAACATGACAATAACTTAGAGTTTAATCCAAATTTTGTATGGATTAATTCAACTAAAATTTTGATGTCTACAATATTCTTACTTCATTTAGTAATGCGAATAAATATTTACTGCATTTCCCATCAATTGATAACTAGGGATTGTGCAAGCAAGCAAAGTCAAGGATTTCAGACTAATATAGAAGATATACTTAATTATAGTCTTTTATCCATTGAAGGAGTCCAAACCAACAGAAGACTGAAGTGGCTTAAAGTAGCATGGAGTGAGTGAACAAATAGAGGAGAGGGGTAAAATGGGTTAGAGGTGGCGAGGTGGCATGCCACGTGGCATCCACCTCATCAAATGTTAGTGCCACGTAAGATTGGATGTCCACCTTGGACAACTTTAACGGAGGAGGAGTATATTTGAACCCAAAGTATAACGGCAAGGATATATTTGGACCCAAAGTATAACGGCAAGGATATATTTGGACCCAAAGTATAACGAGGGGTATATTTGTCCCCTTTTCGATAGTACAGGGGTATATTTGACCATTTTCCGTATATAAAATTACTAGGGGTGTGTTTCATTTGCTAGGTCCGAATCATAGTTGATGCCGGCTTCGTCAATGAAACCATTTCCTGCTACTTTTCTTTAGGTTTATCCTTTAGATGACTAATGTGTGATATCATGTAATGATGGAAAACGATACAATCTATCTAAACTTTATTTAACAAAACAATACAGTACAATATAATATGACACGATATATATGAAACTATATGTGACAACCATCAATACAAGTTGTTCGTCTCTGTCAACGTCAGGAGAGTCTCAAGGGCGAAGCTAATAAACGTTTGCTTTAGGCACCCAATTTGTTTTTTTTAATTATAAAATTTACATAAAATGGGAACAAAGAAAAACAACCTACTTTATAAAAAATATATTTTAGAACTATATTAAACACTCAATTTTTCATAATAATAAATATTTTTTTACAACAACATGCAGGGTAATCATGTACTGCAAACACGTGGCTAACATCTTAGAGCCCGTTTGGATTGGCTTATAAGTTGCTTATAAGCTGTTTTCAGCTTTTTTGAGTGTTTGGCTGGCCAGCTTAAAGTCATTTTGTGCTTAAAATAAGCTCAAAAAAATAATTGGGCCCATTTGACTTAGCTTATCTAAAACAGCTTATAAGCTGAAAACAGCTTATAAGCCAACAAAAAAAATAAGTTAGACTACCCCAACTTATTTTTTTAGCTTATAAGCTGCAAACAGCTTATAGGCATAAGCTCATCCAAACAGGCTCTTACTAACTTGAATTATTTTCTTACTGTTATAAATAATAATATTATTATGTAAAGTTAAAACTGTGTTTTTTCAAGATACTACAAAAAAAAAAAAAAAAAATTTAAAAAAAGCAACACTGATTTGTGTGTGTATGTTATTTAAGGTCTCTTATTAAAATTTTACTTGTCGCTGCTTTATTGAGATTAATATGAAAAGCAGATTGAGCTGACCATTAATGTAATGGCTATTAGTATCATACATTTAGAAGGCTAGCAAGACAAAGTGAAAACGACTTGATAAAAATTAATATTAGCCTAAATCCAACTCTGCAAATCGAACTATCAATACTATTGCAGAATAAATGTAATGAACAATATATTTACATAAAAAATAAAAAATAAAATAAAATAAATAAAAACAAAAACTAGGAAAAAGTGAGAACCAGAAGAATGACAAAGACTACTCCAACTAGCTACTAAGAATTCCATGCTCGACTTTGTATAGGTGTTCTCATTCCTTCATGAATAGGTGCTGCAAAATAATCTCTTGTTAGAGTCACCCATGGACGAAGTGGAGTTCTTTCACAATACATAGGAGTCTCACCCCTTGTCCATAACGTTCTTCCATGCGAATAGAATTATGCACTTCCACATTCTCATAAGTTTGACTGCGATCAACATAAACAAACTGCATTTGAGCCTCTAGTTTTATCCGAATTTTATTCCCTTTAACTAACACAACTTTTCTAGCCATCCCGTAATAAGATCCTTGACGGATTCTGATTGAAGCATCCAGCCCGGGGTCACGCCTTACTCTTCCAAATTTGTATCCTTTCTAGCGGGTGGAGATCCGAAGTTGGTTATTGATACTAATCTTACATAACCATTTCTACTTTTATTGTTTTTATAATGAATTATATTGTTTAGGCTGCTTGTATTGGGGGTTTGTGTGCTTGGCTTGATAATTTGAAATTATACCCATAGTGAGGTTACTCAGTCCTCTTCCTTGATCTCCTTATCCAAAATGAGGGAAAAGGACATTCATATATGTGCAAGTTAATAAGGTTTTAATAAAAAAAAAATTACTCAACCATGAGATTCGAACTAAGTTTTCTGAAAATAATTAGCACATTATAAGCATGTATCGTCCTTTGAAAATATATGTCTCCACTTAAATATCAAATTGTTTAGTTAGCAACAAGGTTCAAATTTGTGGCTTGTAATAAAAATTGAATAATTTGTTCTGATCCAAATGCGTTGTTGAAAGATCGAGGACTAGTTTTTGTTTGCCCAAGAAAAGGCCATGGTATCAAACTTTTCTTGAAGATCAACTCAACGATTCACTTCTTTTATTTGACGTTTCGAAGGATTATATTATGTAAATAATAAATTTGCTGTTTATTCTCCCTTTATTGCATCTAATTTTATTTAAGAACAAATTTACCCTCACTGAAAGAAAAAAAAAAATCAACTCACGAACGTAGGGTATAGAAAATGGTAAAAATAATAATTTGCATCCGGCATTTATATTAAATTATAAATACATGTTATGTGTTTGCATTCAAATTTCTATCACTTAATCATAATTAATTAATATACATTTTTACTTCATTTAGTTATTTAACCATAGTAAGTTAACATAATTTGCTATAAACATGGGGTGCTAATAAATAGAACTTCGTCTCAATTTATGTGATACACTTTCTTTTTTAGTCATTCCCAAAAAGAATGATACATTTCTTTTTCTTAGCAAAAGTTTAACTTTAAAATTTATCTTTTACGTTTAACGAGATGATTTACAACCACACAAATATTTTTGATTTGTTTTATATATCAAGATTCAAAAGTCTTTCTTTATTTCTTAAACTCCGTATCCAGTCAAATTATATTACATAAATTGAGACGGAGGGAGTAATACTTATTATTTTCCCCTTCAAAGATTTCAGACTGCCATGAAAGATATAGGTATAAAATAGTCTTCTGCCACACGCTATACTACATTTCTTGAGCCCCTTGCCTTTATCCATTGAAGGAGTCAAAACCAAAAATAAGACTGAAGTGGCTTAAAGTAGAATGGAGTGAAGTACCTCTGCCTAAACCCGTCAACCGGTTTGGTTTAACCGGTTAAAATTGGTAAAACCGGAACCGGAATCGGTAGAACCGGTTCCGGTTAACCGTTTAATTATTACAAGTCCGGTTCCGATTTTTTTGAAACCGGAACCGGTTAAACCGGTAAAACCGGACCGGTTAAACCGGTGAAATAAAAAAAATAAAAAATTATAGCCGTTGGGCGTTGGGCCTTTGTCCGTTAATGGACCGTTGGCAACGGTCCATTTGCAAAAATGGTCGTTGCCAAACGGTCATAAAATTAATTTTTGGCCCCCCAACCCCCCAAACTTTTTTTTAACACTTTAACCCATCCCCCACCCCTATATAAACCCTTCTTCATTTTCATTTTAATTCACACCAATTCACTCTTCTCTTTCTCTGAAATCTCAATCTCTCAATTATAGTTACTTTGCAATAATTAGCCACTTTATATTTCTCTCAAATAAATATTACAAAGTCTTATTATAGTTTCAACTTTCAATTATTAATTTTGCAATTATAATATTGCTGGTGGAGTTGGTGATTTTGCAACAATCCAAAGTAGCTTTGGTGGATTTGCAATTCTACCCGCCTTCACTTTGTTGGAAATTAATCCGAAAATTTGGTACCTTCGTTCCAACTCTATCTTTATTTTTCGCAATTTAATTTACGCAATTTAATTCTAGCAATTTATTTTTTGCAATTTAATTTATGCAATTTAATTCTAGCAATTTAATTTGTTGTAATTTATTTTCTTGTGATTTATTTGATTGTGATTTAAATTAATTCTATTTAATAATGTCAAAGAGATTAAGACGTGGTGTCGGTAGTAGTAGTGGTATTGTTAGGGGTGGGCTTAATGAGGAAACATTTGTGGAAGAAACACCTAATTTAGGTATTGATGTTGGTGGAAATAATCCATTTTTAGGTCATGAGGCAATGCAACAACATTTTACCGACACTTTTAATGAAGATGATGAAACACAACCCCCCGAAAATCCCATAGGAAATACATGTCCTGCACAATCACATACACAAGACAAACCGCCTAGAACTCGTAAGCCAACAACTAAAGTTTGGAAATTTATGACTAAGAATAGGGAAAACCAATCAGCTACATGTACCCTATGTGGACAAGTATTTAGTTTTAAGCAAGGAACTGGTAAGAATGGTGGAACGGGTACACTAAATGGTCATATGAGAAGCAAACATATGGATGTTTGGGGAGAGCAAACGGGTTCAAATGTGGGGGGTATTCAAATGACAATAGACCCACGAACCGCTAGAAATTTTAAGTATGACAAGAAAAAAGAGCGTGTAGAAATAGCTAAAATGGTAGCTTATGATTGCTTACCATTTTCCTTTCCCTCGGGTTTGGGGTTTGTTACTTACATTCAACGTTGTTATAATCCGTTATTTGAGGGTATTCCTAGAAGTATTTGTAGAGCCGATGTTATAGATTTATTTAAAAAATATAGATTTTATTTGCGCCATGTATTTAATCCTTTAAATTGTAATGTTTGTCTTACCGCTGATTTGGGTCTTAGTCTTAACAAGTTAGATTTTTTTGCTATTACATGTCATTGGGTTGATGACAACTGGGTTATGCAAAAAAGAATTATAGCTTTTTTATATGATGAAGGAAAAGGTCGTCACGATGGAAAAATTTTAGCGGATTCAATGTCTACTATTATGAGATTTTTTAACATTTATAGAAAAAACACTTTGTATTGCTTTAGATAATGCTTCTAATAATACAAAGGTGATAGGTCTTATAAAAAAGAGAACTAAACCCTCCGCTAAGAAATATTTTTCATGTAAGATGTAGTTGTCACATTTTAAACTTAATTGTTAAAGATGGTCTTGTGCATTTTGAAGATTCTGTTCAAAAAGTTAGAGATGCGGTTGCGTTTCTTTTTTGTAATGCTAACAGGGGAAGAATTAGAGATTTTAAGAATGCTTGTGTGGAAAATAACCTTAGACCTAGGAAAATTCAAGTAGAAATTGAGATTAGGTGGAACTACACTTACATTATGCTACAACAAACATATGAGTATAGGATTCTCATACAACAAGTTCACAACAAATATAATATTAATAGTGATGATTGGTTAACTTTTACGCATTGGGAAGATGTTAAAGAATGTGTTGAACTCTTAGAAATTTTTTATAATGTAACTCTTGCTTTTTCTAGACAATTCTATCCCACGGTAACCGGAATTTTAGCCTACTTAGCGGAAATAGCTAGAGTTTTACAAGAGTATAAATATAAACCCGGTTATCAAGTGGCTATTTTTGAAATGATAATCAAATTTAAGAAGTATTTTTTTTCCCATCCCAACTTTATTTATATTGAGTTCTCTTTTAAATCATTGTTTAAAAGTGTCTTATACTAAAAATTTGGTTAGTCAAATTTATACATTTTTAGAAATTGAAGAGGGAGTTCAACCATCTTTAGCTGAAGCCGAACTCGCTATTGATGATGAGTTTAGAAAAGTTTTTACTCATTATTCTAGTTTGGAAGAATGTGCTACACCCGTTGCTCCACGGCCTACTACTTCTCAGAGTAGCAAAAAGGGCTTGTCGGGTTTAAAAGTTTTACATTCACAGCCAACGTCTTCTTGTACTGCAAACTTTGATGAATATAACTTTTATTTGATGCAGCCAAATGTGGATATCAAGGAACTGGATGACTTGGACGTCTTAGCATAGTGGAAGAAGTACAAGGCAAGTTATCCGGTACTTTCAAGAATGGCTTGAGACATCCTTACAGTTCAAGTATCAACCGTGGCTTCGGAGAGCGCATTTAGCCAAGGAAGACAGCAAATTGGAGATCATAGACATTCATTATCCGGCTTTAGCTTGCAGGTACTAGTGTGCATTCGCGATTGGATAAGATCGGAGCGACGCAACCAAAACTTAGAAGCGGAGGAAGGCGAAGAGGAAGAAATTGAAGATTTGATAGCTAGTGGACCGGACCAAATGGAAGATTTTGAAGATATTTCCATGACCGAATATGATATGGGGGAAATTAACGAAATGATTCAAAATTGGTGATTTTATTATTCTACTATTTCTGTACAACTCATGTATTATTTGCAAGTTAAAAAAAACTACAACTTGCAAATAAATGTTATCCAAGAATGAATAAAATATATGGCTCATTGAGCTTTCTTCTATTTACTTGTGTTCATATTAAAAATAAAAACTAGAAAGTTATATATGTGTGTGGGTGTGTTTAAGTTATACTTATAGTATACTATACATTATAAGTATATTCTTAGTATATTTTAGTTATATATATATATATATATATATATATGTATATATATATATATATATAAGTTATATAACCTAAGTATATTGATATATATACGTATATTCTTACTATATTTTAGGTATATGCAGTATAACACTATAACTTAAGCATATGACTTAATATATATATGTATACACGTATATTATGTATTGCTGACTTGCTGTTAGCCTGTTGGTCAGTAAATATTTAAACTTTACTTATAAACTTGTATAACATATGTAAATATACCTACAATATACTAATAAATACTATAATATATATATATATATATAAATAATACAAAAAAAAAAAAAAAATAGGTCTTGGAAACTTTGAACCGGACCGGTTTCGGTTTGAGGTTTCAAACCGGTAAACCGGAACCGGTTAAACGGTTCCGGTTTTTTAACCGAAACCGGCCGGTTCCCTAACCGGTTAACGGTTAAACTGGCTGTGCCATAACTTTGGCGGACCTCATCATATACTATAATCTGATAATGAACAGTGTATCCCACTACTCAGCTTAATTTCAGGGGACCACCACCAGATGCAAAAGAATGTAAGCTTTTAAAGTCAGTAGCAACATCTAAAAATACTAGTACTAAGGATGTGCCGACTTTCCCGCGACACGAAAGAGATTTAATTTGGTAATTTGGAAAATTAAGATAAATAAACTTTCTTCTCCAAATAAATTTATGTCAGGTAGCTTACGAAAGATTTAAGAATTTTATTTCGTCTCATTAGCTGGACATAGCATAGGGATTTTAAGCTTCATGCACGGACGGCACAAAAATATTTACAAAATTAAGTCACTTATTAGCTAATCACAAGTTAATCACTTGATAGACATAAATTGTCAATTAAAATGGTAACTAACATGTCATAATAGGTGCAAAAGGATTTATAAACTACACTTTATCGGTGTATATAATTTAAATATGTGTGTTTATAACAAGAAAATAAGAATCCAAACAAGGGTTTCGTTTTCATTTTTCTTTTTGCAACTTTTGGGCACCATTTATTAATATCCGTAATTGCAAGTTTCCAGGGTTTATGTCCAATAATCTTACTGCTTGACGAAAGAGTCTACGCACTATACTTTGTCTGTTTACCTATGTTTTTGCCTATTGACACCAAAGTGGTTGAAGGAACAATAATAATATTAATAAATAATCAAATCGTCGCTCAATTATCGGATTGATATCAAACCTCAAAAGTCATTCTCAGGCCAAATAGGGTCTTTGGCACCAATAATTGCATTCGACGATTTCATATCCTTCATGATTTCGATAAATTCTAATCCGCAATATATCAAGCTAGAATTATGGTCAAATAGGATTCATTTCAGACTTGACAACAAAGAAAAAAGGGGATATTTTGGGAAACATGATTAAAGCTTAAAACTTAAGAAATGACAACACTAACTGAATCCATTTAGTCGCGTGTTGGAGATATTATTTCGGGGCGGCATCTACCGTTGCGTGTCCGTTGGTCGGGTATAGCATGATTGGGCGCTCATCACGGCCATGGTTGAGCGGTGGAGGCCAGAGACACATACCTTCCATCTTCGCACTGGTGAGGCCACGATTACACTTCAGGATGTGGAGGTCCTATTTGGATTAGGGGTAGATGGAGAGCCACTATGCACTCGGTATGAGCCTCCTCCTGGTCAGACGTGGGTGACAGAGTTGACTAGGCTCACCCACTTCGTGCATGATGCCGCGACCCAAATATCGGAACAGAGTCGAGTTCAGCTTAGTGCACTCTGCACTTATTTGGAGGGTCTGGATCCGGTTGTGGACGGCACCCCGCAAGACGATGTTGATCGTCATGCCCGTTTGTACCTGCTTATTATATTCGGGGGCATCTTGTTCCCGAACTCATCGGGTGTCTTTGTCAGTTTACGTTATTTGGTTTTCTTGGAGCATCTGGATCGCTTGGGAGACTACAGCTGGGGCGGTGCTGTTTTGGCGTATCTTTACAGATGCCTGTGTCGAGCGTCTATTGGTGCTGTCAAAGATGTGTGTGGATTTTTTGCTCTTCTCCAGGTAATATTTTAAGTGCGCATTCCTTTAATGTCAACAAACCTCTTGAAAGGACGACTAAAGAATCGTATTTTCTAATAACACTTACAGTTATGGGCGTGGGAGAGGATGCTGCCTTTTCAGCCCGAACCTAGGCATCACTTCGAGATTGACATGCCTTATGCGAGGAGGTGGACAACGGGTTTTGACCGGGATGTGGATACGCACCACAATATTCTTCCATTCTGGGACCAGCTTGATCACATGACGGACGATGCGGTAAAACTATTTAAATTTACATTAATAATTTAATTAAACGTCTTTTCTACTTGGTGATCACTGATTTGTATTTATATGTTATGCAGATATTTATATGGACGCCATACGCTGCTATATTAGATGGTTTGCCGCCCTTCTGTAGGGCAAGTCAGGGGGTTTGGAGGTCGCGGTGTCCATTGATACACATGGACATCGTAGAGGATCACATGCCCGAGCGTGTTTTACGACAGTTTGGGCATACACAGAGTATACCCCCTGATGTCCGTCATGAGCTCCGACACTACCAGCGGGACGATCGGGCTGCCGTTGATGATGATTTTTTGGACTTTCATGGATGTCCAGCTCCACTGTTGGGAGAACAGGTTAGGCACTTTAGCGGTGGTCGGCCATTTGACTCCCATTGAGCATTACATGCGCTGGTATCATCAGATCACACGCCGATTAATCGGCAACCCAGCTTTGCGTCCCCCTAGGGATGTAGGATATTCAGCACTCGCGGGGCAGTACGAGGCATTGGTAAGTTTATCTAGATTTATTTAATTGCATTAATTGTTACGTTTTAAAAATAAACTTTTTTTTTCTGTTAAACACAAATGCAGCTGGTGGCCGTACAACGTTTACGCATCTTGGGGTTAGAGCATATGCCTTACCTGGGCTTGTGAGGCTTGCCGCGGAGATGGTACAAATATCCGAGGATGGTATCCGGCAGGCATGCGAGATTAGGCGCATGGCGGAGCCTGTTCCGGAGGCTGAGTATCAGGCAGCACCGGGTGCTCCCAGAGAAGGAGGCCGTGCTGGCAGAGGACGCTGATGTGCCGTGAATTTTGGCACATTTGATGCCTTTGTAACTAGAAGTGTTGCTTGTTTTTAAGTGTTTTTACATCGTTTCATATGTTATTTTTGTGTTTTATAGGGTTGGTTGAATAAGGATCGGAAATGATAAGAAATGCTGAAAAACGGACAACTTGGAGCTAAATGATGGTCCGTAACTCATGTTACGGACCGTAACGTGATCCGTACCAGAGAGGATATGTGCCGCTATGCAGGACGGTCTGTAACCCTCACCGTAACGTCTCTCAAATTTCCAGAAAGTTGCCAAGTAGTGTCACAGGTTACGCCCCAAAAGGACGGTCCGTAACTTAGAATACGGGGCGTAACGTCATGGCGTAACGCATTGGCCACTGAAGATTGAGGCCATGATCCGCCGGGAAATACGGACCGTAACCTGTGTTACGGTCTGTCGCATGGTGGCCTTGACGGTCCGTAACGATGCCGCGTAAGGGTGTTTTTGCCCAGAAACTTGGTGCGATATTTGTCCCTATAAATACTTAAAGTAGGGTTTTAATTTCAGAATCCAGATTTCTTTTGGGAGTATTAACTTTAGGTCTTTAACATTAGAAGTGGTTGGAGCATTTAAAGCAACAACTTCACTTCCATTCCATATTGTATTCACATCGTAAGTATATTATGTTAACTTTTAAGCTTTCTTTGTTAGCCAAAATTATGAGTAGCTAATTTTAACGCTAAGGTTGTGGGTCCCATGATGGATATTATGTGAATGGGTTTCTACTATTGATATATGCATAATGGTTGTTATTATTTATTCTATCTTTGTGCGTTAGCGTTGGGTAATGATTGCAAGCATTAGCCGAAGCCATTATATTAACTTTTCTTGGGAAAGAGAGTCAATATTGGTAAGATTGAATAACAATGACTCGAGGAGTTAACCCTTGTTTAATAGACTAACTTAGGAATAAGAACATGTCTAAATTGGCATTATTGGTCGCTCTTCGATTGTAACTCTTTTATATTCGGAAGAATCATAAAGAGGAAAATACTGCTTAACTATTGGGAAACATTAGGAAGTCCTTAAGAGATCAAGTGCATATTCATAGAACAACCATTAGAAATATATCGCATTGAAACCTGAAGCATAATATCTAATCAAGTTGGGGAACACAACCTTAGTCTCTCTCTCGCATTAATTACATTTCAAGTCAAAGTATTCAATTATATTATTCAATAAACATTTCAAACTATCAGGAATAGGATTAAAGCCTTTAAAGACTAGTATCGCATACGATTAGTAACCTGTTTCTCTCCATATTCCTTGTGGGATTCGACCCCAACCTTGTTTGGGTTACTATATTTGACAACGTCCGCTTTATGCCATTAATAGGTGTAATTTGAGCGTATTAAAATTTGGCGCCGTTGCCGGGGAATACTGTTATAGCCCGCATTTTGTACGTTCGGATAATTCAAGATAATTGCGAGAAGTTAAGGGCAAGGTTATGTTTTGATCTTGTTGAGTACACAAGTTGTTTATGAAATTTTTTGATGTGGAAATATTAAGGAAAGCTAAGGGTAAAAAGGGAAATTCACAAGGTGACTGTGGGAATATTAAGGAAAATTTGGGTTAAAAGTTGATTTTGGAAAACTTATAATTCTTGAACAAATGGGCCATGTGGCCGTGTAACATAGTATGGGCCTTGGCCCACATGGATGGATCATATAAGTGTATATTAGATGACTTATTGGTCATCTTTTTCATTCTTATTCCTTAGAAAATTCAAGAACCTTGGAGAGAAAGAAAAGATAAGGCTATTCGGCCAAGGGCCTAGCCGAGCAAACCTTGGAAAAAAAATGGATCAAAAATTGTTTTCTTCTAGCTTTTCTACCAATTGGAAGGTCCTCTACAACATGGAGTGATTGTTGGAGTAAGCAAAGCATTTGTGTGCAAATTGTGAACCTAGCCGAGCAAGAAGAGATAAGTGGAGAAAGGTATGTATTCAATCTTCTTTTACATGTGTTATGGATGATTTATGTATGTTGAAGTATGTATAAATGGATGGAACTCATGAAAAATGTGTGCAAGGGTGTGGCCGAATAGGGGTGTAATAATAAAATGTGATGACTTGATTTTATTTAGTATTTTGGTTATTGTGTTGTGGATTCTATGATGTTAAATGAAGATTTAATGGTTTGAAATGAAGTGGAAATCGTTTGTGGATTATTGAAGAAGTTAATGTGATATTAGTATGATCTCTTATATTTGTATGAATGAATTTGTTAATGTGTGGGTTGTGGATATAACTCAGGAATTTGAAAGCAAGAGATGTGTTTGGAAGATTGTAAGTTGGGTTGTTGTGATTGTATTGAATATAAGAAAAATGTCGTTGGATTATGTAAAAGAAGTTACTAACGTTAGAATGTATTTTGGATTAATTGATGAAGTTGTTAGTATGTAGATTGTTGGTGTAGTTCATGAACTTGGAAGAGAAGAAATGTGTTGTTATTGTTCTTGTTGAATTTGGAAGGTTTCAGGTGAAGTGGTATGTTGGTTGGGTTGTTTGAACATTATGTGAATTGTTTGAAAGTTCTTGAATCATGTTAGAATATATTTTGGATTGAATTGAATATAAATGAAATGCCGTCGAATTGTGTGACAAGGGTCATTAATGTTAGAATGCGTCTTGGATTGATTATTGATGTTGTTGGCCGAGTTGAATTCTCGGATTGTTGATTGATAATTTGGTCGAGTTAGATTCTCGGGGATGGTGTATTTACAGGGGAGATGCTGCCGAAATTTCGGCAGATTATGAGTGAATTCATTTGAAGAACTAAAGCAAGTGTATGACGACGAATCTAATGATTGTGTGAATTCTTTTGAATGTAGACTAGCAAGCTTGGATAAATAAGCGTAGCTAATAGGACGTGGAGCAGGTATGTAAGGCTTACCCTTTCTTTCTTTTGGCATGATCTTTGTGGAACCAACATGACAAAGTATATGTATGATTTCAAAGAAATTCCTACTCTTAGAGCCACTAGGATGGCTAATGTTCTTGACTTCCATAAGCTATCTCATATGATTTTGACGCGTACCTATGATGTCCGAAGATTTATTTGATATGCTTCCGAATGGCATTTGAGAGATAAGTGATATGACTAATGTCTTGATTTTCAAATGATAGCACGTTTGAGTATTCCATTGAGCCCTTGATACATTTTGATACGTACACATGGTTCCAAAAGCTCTATTTGATTTGATCCATAACGATATTCGAAAGGTACCTAAGATGATTGTTGCTTTGATTTTCCAAAATGGCTTCTGAAACGTTCGTAGAAGGTTCTGTACTTCAAACGCTCATAACTTTCTTATACTAAGTCGGATTGACTCGAAACTTGTTTCTGAGCCTTCAGGTGTCGGTAAGTATACTTGTCCATCGAGTCTTCCATAATATATTCGGAGGTTACCAACCTTACGTCACTCCGATAGAGACATAACATTCTTTGGGCTCTCTTGCATGCTGCTTATATGATATATGTATATGTATATGTATATGGGGCAAGGGAAAAGGTGAGGCGCTATAGACGCATAGCCACCTGATCAGTTGGTATAATATGATATCGTCCCGGACGCGGGATATATGGATAAATGGATCGGACTGCACGTTCCGCAGCAATATATATATATATATATATATATATATATATATATATATATATATATATATGGATCGGGCTGCACGTTCCGCAGTAATATATATATGGATCGGGATGCACGTTCCGCAGCAATATATATAAATGGATCGGGCTGCACGTTCCGCAGTAATAGTATATATATATATATATGGATCGGGATGCACGTTCCGCAGCACTAAGCATGCATGGTACCCGCCAAAAGGCACTCATATGTACAGATTGCTCTTCGATCTCATGATATGCTTTATAATTCCCTTATGTCATTATTCATGCTATGTATCCCTCGTATGCTACTATTCATGCCTTACATACTCGGTACATTACTCGTACTGACGTCCCTTCTTGTGGACGCTGCGTTTCATGCCGCGCAGGTACACCCAAATGAGTTGAAGCTATTATAGAAGATGTTCCAGCGAAGATGGCAAGCTCCATTTGCTCCTGGAGTGTTGCCGAGTCAAAGTATACGTGCTATGATTTCTGAATAATGTTAGAGACTTTGCAGACAGAGTCGTGGGTATAGAGTGTCAGTTTTGTAAGCGGCTCCATCAGCCCATGTGTCATCCTGTGTTGTGTGATAAATTCCATATGTTTACAGATTTTGTTTGATTTGAGAACAACGAAAAAGAATATTTCTGAAAGCTCTCATTTTGTATTTCATTTAATTTAAGTTAGAAGTCTAAGCGAGTATGTGTGTAATAAGAGTCAGCGGGTTCGCTCGGCTCCGAACATGGGGTCGGGTGCCCATCACACCCGGGTGAGGTTAGGGTGTGATAAATACAATTTAGAAATTACTGATTGTTGTGTACTCTTCTTTAAAACTTTTTCTATTCCATCACACCTTGTTTGTTGTTGTAGTGAACCAGGTGAACATGGCAAGAAGACCCAATCGCAATCAAGGAAACCAAGGGGGACTCCAAATGAACCCTCCTGCACCAGAAGAGGAGGAGGGTGAGAATGTATTTGCGGATTTCATCAATGAAGTTGATTATGCTTCTGCTGTGGTTCCTCCTAGAACGGGAAATGCTAATTTCGAAATTGATAGTTCTATCTATCAGCTATTGAAATTTAAAGGCTATTTCCGCAATTCTTCGGAGGATTGTCCACTCCGGTATTTGAAGAACTTCCTGCATGTATGTGCTCAACAATCCCAAGGTGTTGTTCCTGTTGATGCACTGCGGTTACGGGTCTTTAAATATTCCTTGGCTGGTCAAGCAAGGGAATGGTATGAAAAGCTCCCCAGCAATACTATTCATACCTGGAACGAGTTAGCCAATATATTTTTGAAAAAGTGGTTCCCACCAAGCAAAAAGGCTGAGCTTCAGGACAAGATCTTTGAGTTCAAACAACTTCTGGGGGAACATTTCAAATACTATCTAGGTCAATCCCCGACTCATGGGTTTCCGGATGCTATCCCCGACTCATGGGTTTCCGGATGGGAGCGTTTCAAATACTATCTAGCTCAATCCCCGAATCATGGGTTTCCGGATGCTATCCTCACCGAGAAGTTCTACAAGGGGTTAGATACTATGAATCAAATTGCTGTCAACACTGCAGCAGGGGGATGCTTCATGGACAAATCATTTGTCAACATCACTAGGTTGCTCGATAAGCTTACTACCCACAATCAAGCTTGGCACTCGAGTGATAGTGAAGTCCTGTCATATGGTAGTCCCTCTGCTGCCGCGGTGGCCAAAGAAAATCATGAGCGAGATCATGCTTTTACTCAATTGCAAACCACCGTGGATTTATTATCGAATAGGCTTACGAAGAAAGAAGCCAAAGGTGTTAATGTTGTCGAGGAGATGCCACCTCATGCTCCCGGAATGTACCAAGTCTCTGAAGAAGCTTATCTAGAGGGGCAGCCACAATATGAAGATGCTAATTATGTCAACAACTCCCAAGGGGGTTATCAACATCAAAATTATCAAGGTCCGGGTAGTCACCCATGGCAAAAGCCTAGGGAAAAATTATAGCAGAAATGATCAGGGCAATCCAAATCAAAGGAATTACAACCACAATAATTATGGCAATAAGAGCTCGAACCCCTACATTCCACCTAGGGGGCAAGCATAAAATTCCCAACAGTGGAGAGATAATTCAGCTAGCAACTCTGCTGGCAACACGTCTAATGATTCTGCGGAACTGAAAAGTATGATGCAGAAAATGCTAATGAATCAGGACAGAACAGAGAGCACAATCAAGGGAATGTCTCAGGTTCAACTATCTCATTCAGCTTCCATTCAGAATCTTGAATCGCAATTCAGAGACCTTTCCCGAGAAGTGCATACTCCTTAACGTGGAGAACTACCAAGTGATACAGTTCCAAATCCAAAAGGTAGTGGAGTAAACTCTATGGAGCATGCAGCTGCTATTAGCACCAGAAGTGGAAAAATACTTCAAGGTGCTAATAAAAAGGTGATTAATCTTGAGCCAATTGTTGAAGAAGAAGCGCAGCCTGATGTATCTGATGATATTGTAGGGGAAGAAGCAGAGGAGGAAGTACCTATTATAGCTGAAGAGGAGCAGAACCTTGATAATCTCAAGGCACAAAGAGAAAAACAGGAAAAGGGGAAGGCAAAACTTTCTGGCGCTCTCCGCCCTTTGAGCTAATTGTTCAAATCTTCACCGCCTTTTCCTCAAATGCTAGTGAGAAAAACAGAAGATGACAAGTGCTTGCGATTTTATGATCAACTCAAGTAGTTGACGATGAACATTCTTTTCATGGACGTTGTCCAAGAAATGTCTGGCTTTGCTAAGTATTTGAAGGATATCTTAACAAAGAAGAAGAAGTCATTGAAACACGATACTGTAGGTATCACTCATCGCGTTAGTGCTATTCTTTCCAAGACCACAGTGCAGAAAAGGGAAGATCTTGGAGCATTCACAATTCCATGCACCATAGGGCAGCAGGATTTTGCCAGGGCTTTGTGTGATAACGGGGCTAGCATAAATCTTATGCCCCTGAAAAGTTTCAAGAGATCGGGATTAGCGATGCCAAGGCCAACTACCATGAGGTTGTAAATAGCTGACAGATCGATAAAAAGGCCAGTGGGGGTAGTTGATGATGTGCTTGTTCAAATCGTGGAATTCCTACTACCGGCAGATTTCGTGATTCTTGACCGTGCTATTGATCAATAAATTCCTATTATTCTTCCTTGCGACAGGGAGGGCTCTTATGGATTCCGAGAAGCAGGAGATCAAGTTCTGGGTGAATGATGAGGAGGTGACTTTTCACGCAAGCAAAGGCATGAAATTACCTAGTCCTTATCAAAGTATTTCGGTCATCAATTCTGTTGATGAGGTGGATGAAGTGGTAGAATTCAAAATGAAGGAAGAATGCTTGGGTGAAGCATTATAGGCCATCTTGGTGAATTTCGATGCAGAAAAAATGGAGGGATATATTGAGACAATGAATTCACTCACTGGTCTGAGGTCTTACTCTTAGGAGCCCAAGAAACTGTCTCTTGATTTAGAGAAACGAATAACTCCTCCAGCAAAACCATCAATTATTGAGCCACCGAAGTTGGAACTCAAGCAACTTCCATCCCATCTTAAATATGTGTTTATTGGAGCAAATGCTACCCTCCCAGTTATTGTGTCATCACTTCTGAATGAGGACCAAATTAAAAGACTCATCGCAGTCTTGAGGAAACATTTAAAAGCTTTGGGTTGGACTATTGCAGACATCCGGGGGATTCCCTCCGGGATTTGTGAGCACCGAATACAGTTAGAGGAGGAAAGTTCGCCAAGTGTTGAGCATCAGAGAAGATTAAATCCACCGATGCAAGAGGTGGTGAAGAAGGAGATTATTAAGTGGCTAGATGCGGGGGTGGTTTACCCTATTGCCAACAGTCCATGGGTAAGCCCGGTTCAGTGTATGCCGAAGAAAGGGGGCATCACTGTTGTCCTTAACTCTAAAAATGAGTTGATTCCAACAAGAACTGTCACCGGTTGGAAAGTGTGTATGGACTACCGGAAGCTGAATACCGTATCTTGCAAGGATCACTTCCCTATGCCTTTTATTGATCAAATGCTTGATCGGCTAGCTGGAAGGTCTTATTATTGTTTCTTTGATGGGTACTCAGGGTACAACCAAATCAACATTTCATTGGAAGACCAAGAAAAGACTACTTTCACTTGTTCCTATGGGACATTCGCTTTCAGCCGGATGCCATTTGGTCTTTGCAATGCCCGACTACTTTCCAACGATGCATGATGTCCATATTCTCCGACATGGTTGAAAACTTTCTTGAAGTATTCATGGATGACTTCTCTGTGGTGGGAGATTCATTCGATGAATGTTTAGACCATCTTGATCGGGTGCTACAAAGGTGTGAGGAGACAAACCTCGTGCTCAACTGGGAGAAGTGTCATTTTATGGTAAAGGAGGAAATTGTCCTTGGCCATAAGATTTCAGAAAGAGGGATTGAGGTTTATCAAGCCAAAATCGATGTGATTTCACAATTCCCTCCACCCATTTCAGTAAAAGGAGTTCGGAGTTTCTTGGGACACGCCGGATTCTATAGAAGGTTTATCAAATACTTCTCAAAAATTACAAACCAAATGTGCAAACTCTTGGAAAAATATTCCAAATTCAATTTTGATGAGAAGTGCATCAAGGCTTTCGACGAGTTGAAGCTGACGTTAACCTCCGCACCTATTGTTGTGTCCCCGGATTGGTCACTGCCCTGTGAATTAATGTGTGATGCCAGTGGTCTTGCAATTGGCGCTGTGCTTGGTCAGTGGCTAAACAAAATCCTGCACCCAATTTATTATGCCAGCAAAACATTAAATGGAGCTCAACTGAACTATACAGTAACGGAGCAGGAACTACTTGCTATTGTTTATGCCTTTGAAAAGTTCCGAGCTTATTTGTTGGGTGCCAAGGTAGTGGTTCACACTGACCATGCTGCCTTGCGCTATTTCATGGCTAAGAAGGATACTAAGCCTCGGTTGATAAGATGGGTCTTGTTGCTACAGGAATTTGACTTTGAAGTCAAAGACCGAAAAGGGTCAGAAATCAAGTAGCTGACCATCTCTCCAGACTGGAAGCACCGGGGAGACCGATTGATGTGCTGGATATTGATAACATTTTTCTGGATGAAAGAGTCTTGGTCATCTCTAATGATGTAGCACCATGGTATGCTGATACTACCAATTATTTGGTAACTGGCATCGTTCCTGAAGAGTTGAAGGCATATCAAAAGAAGAAATTCTTGAGAGATTGCCGACAGTATTATTGGGATGAGCCTTACTTATTCAGGACTTGTGCTGACAATATGATCAGAAGATGTGTGGCTGAATCTGAGGTGATGGATATATTGAAGGCGTGCCATGATTCTCCGGTTGGTGGGCATCACAGTGGAAATAGAACCGCAGCCAAGGTGCTAGAGTGTGGCTACTACTGGCTAGCCATTTATCGTGATGCAAATATGTTGGCACGCTCTTGTGATAAATTCCAACGCTAGGGCACAATAGGTCGGAGGCATGAAACTCCGATAAATTTTGTTCTTGAGGTGGAGCTATTTGATGTATGGGGGATTGATTTTATGGGGCCCTTCGTGAGCTCCTACGGCCTGAAATACATTCTTGTTGCGGTGGATTATGTCTCCAAATGGGTGGAGGCGGTGGCCTTTCCTAACAATGATGGTAGGAGAGTCAATGCCTTTCTAAAAAAGAACATCTTTACTAGATTTGGCATTCCTAGAGCTATTATTAGTGATGGTGGCTCTCATTTCTGCAACAAATCATTTGCTGGTCTTCTTGAAAAATATGGCGTGCATCACAGGGTTGCCACTCCATATCATCCTCACACGAGTGGTCAGGTTGAGGTCTCAAACAGAGAGATAAAAAGCATCTTAGCGAAGACGGTCAATGTGAATCGCACTGACTGGTCCAAAAAGTTGGATGATGCTTTATGGGCATATCGCACGGCGTTCAAAACGCCTATCGGGACTTCACCGTATAAGTTGGTATTTGGGAAGGCATGTCATTTGCCTATTGAGCTTGAGCATAAAGCCCTTTGGGCATTGAAAAAGCTGAATATGGATTGGCATGAAGCAATAAAGCTGAGGTTGTTTCAAATCAACGAGATAGATGAATTTAGGTACAATGCCTATGAAAGTGCAACACTGTACAAGGAAAAGATGAAATACTATCATGACTCGAAGATCCTAAAAAGGGATTTTTCAGCTAAAGGACTTGGTCTTGTTGTATAATTCACGCCTAAAGTTCTTTCCAGGCAAGTTAAAGTCTCGGTGGTCTGGTCCTTTTGAAATTGTAAATGTTTCCCCAAATGGAAGCGTCATTGAGGTGAAATCTGAGGGTGGCACTCGAACTTTTAAGGTGAATGCACAAAGAGTGAAGCATTACCATTGGTGTATTGATGATGGTAAGGTCGTTGATAGGTATCGTTTGAAATACGGTTCCTGAACTCGAAAAAGAGGTATCACGTCGAGCTGTGACGTTAAACCAAGCGCTGTGTGGGAGGCAACCCACATTTACCGCTTTGTTAAGTAGTTTAAATTTTGTATTTCCTTTGTGTTCTTTTGTGTTTTTGATGTGCTAATGTGGTAGGATTTTGAGAACTAAAGAGGCCAAATAACTGCTGAGTTTTCCCAGTCGAGACGCTCCACGTTACGGCCCGTAACTCATGTTACGGTCCGTATCATGTAGCATAACAAGCGGAAAAAACTTTTAGAAATCGTTGAAGGATGGAGGAAGAGTGTTACGGTTCGATATGAGTTACGGACCGTCGTACATGTTACGGACCGTAACACATGATCGTAACTTTGACAAAAATCTGGGCATTCACTGGAAATTTTGCACCCGTTACGCCAGGTAATACGGACCGTAACACGAGTTACGATCCGTTGGCTGTAGTGCCAGGTCATTAATCAATAAGGAAAACGGGGTCGTTTGGTTGATCGTAACACGTAATACATCTCGTATCTCATGTTACGGTCCGTAACAGGAAACGTAACCGTCTGGCATGTTTAAATACATGACCCGACGGTTACAAAAATTTTAAAAAGAACCGGTGCCTTCAAACTTTTTAACTCCCTCTCCCTCATAACTCCCCTCTTTTTTTCTTTATCTCCCCCTCTCTTCATCTCCCACTCTCCCTCATCTTTCTTACACCATAGTTGTTGTGTTATTGTTCAAAAACCCTTCTTTACATTTTGAGTTTCGTCAAATCATCGCCAACGATCAGGTATCACCATGTCTTGACTCTCTTTCTTCATTTATCGACACGATTGCTATGATCTTCATGAGTAAATTCGTATGATATGCGTTAAAATTAGTGTGTTGATTGTGTTGAATGAGTTTAAATTCCCATTGATTAATTGCGCGGGATTTGACAATGGTTGGGGGTTGGGATTGGTATGTTTGCTGTTTGAGAGACTCGTGGGCACAAGCACGTTTTTTTCCATTGAGTCGGAGGGCATCCCGATTGAAAGTTTCATTCGTGAAATTAATAAATTGGTTTGCCCACCAACTGTTCGATAAAATGTTCCAATGAAAACTTTGGTAAAACCAGGTGAAGTCTGAGTAACCCGAGGTATGTGAGCGAATAAAATGATATTTTACACCATACCCAAAGAGTATAAAGTAAAAAATCTTAGCCTCGTACTAAGACGAGAAAATTTGGTCGAGTATTGCATCTGTTGACTGTTGGCCCGGCATGCAGTGTTCTGGGCCGTAACCTGTGTTACGGACCGTAACATCCATCGTAACACCGATGATTTCTATGAAAACTTTCTGGAAATTCGGGTGGTGTTACGGTGAGGTGTTGTCATACCCCATTTTAACCGCGGAGTTAAATTAGAAGTACGACATATTGGAGATTCTTGTTTTTTTGTTTATGTTAAGGAGTCGCCACCTAATTATTTACGGTGAATTAGGACACCTAAAGTTTATTAAAGTTATGTTTAAAGTTAACTCTGTTTAAGGTCTGCGAAACTTAAGATTCTAGGTAAGGGTTCAATTAGTCTAAAGGGAAGGTATTAAGCACCCTTTAAGACCCATTAACAATGGTTAACCGACCGGACTTATAATTAATTAGGCTAAGTGTAAATATGGTATTATAGCAAAAAGAAAGTAGCTTTGTAAGTATGACTAAAGTTATAGATAGACATGTAAGAATGCTATTTAAAATAGAACTTGTAGAAAAATAATTATTTGTATAAAACAAGATTTTAAATGCTATTTAAAAGTAAGACTTACAAAAGACTAATAGTTCAATATAGATTATGTAAGGATTGTTTTAACAAATATACGTTTGAAGCGTTGAAAAAGAGCTAAAGTGAAAGAGTTATCCGTTAAATTAGTTTGCCTTTTTATTTCTCAAATGAGTTAGCATTAGTGTCAAATATGTAATGTTTTAAATTTCTAAGATAGTAAGAGCGAATCTTGATTCTTTTAACTCAAATATGTAGTCATGCTATTTAAAAATCAATTACTCCAAATAAATGTTATAGATACTATATAAGTAGTTTAGAACATAAATAGAAGTGAATGTAATTTTGGGGAATTAACTACCCATTATTAAACTAAACTCTTAATGTTTAGAATGTATCTAAATTACCTAAAAGATAAAATGTTAGTCATACAAGGTAAATAAGAAATACATAACAAGAGTAAGATAGAAGGAAAGAAGAGCAAATGGAACAGTCCATTTTCGGACTGCTGCTGCAGCCTATTTTGTTATTGGCCTTCGGCCCAGAAAGGCCCTTTTTTGTTGTTGTTATTGTTGTGGGCAGGATGGACAAAAGAAGAGAAGATCAAGTTGGACTATGGCCCAACACCGAATGCGGGAGATGACAAGTCGCTTGGACTCGTGCGATAATCATGCATAAAACGAAAGAAAAGGATTAGTATATAACCAATAAATAAGGTTAAACATGTAAAATATAACTCAAAACAAATCAGTAGATGGTGTATATACTGTGTATATTTTGGTATACCTTATGTATGTACATTCATAAAGAATGTATTGGCTAAAGTATACCTGTCATATACATACATATACATAATCGATACAAGTATACTTAGCGTGTAAAGCTGAATAGATGCGGAAATATCACATGTTCTACAGGGCTGCTCGAATCAATTAGCACATAGATTATCAATTAACCCAGCAGACAAATTAACTATTTTTTTTATTGTCAATTCTAATGACTTATTGTGCTCAGATAGAGCCAAACACAATAGTCTAGTAAACTGCTGCCCAGTAAAGATAAGAGAAAACATAGGTACTCTACAGTCTCACCTAAACGAGTACCCGAACCAGTAGCAAGTTTAAGGTGCCAACAGATAGTATTTTGATCAACAACCATGAACAATTTTTTAGGGCAACTACAAGACTTTTCTCCTATATGTTATGAAAATCCCAAGTGGTAAAAGAAGGCAGAAGATGGAGGGAAGGAATAGAAACACATACACTTCATTCAACCTTATAAAACAGTAATCGATTTTGGACCTCAGTTGTCGTGGAGAATGTTAAACAGTTTCGATGCTTAAGCGCTTCAAACCATCATATACTAGTCAAAACAGTCAGAGAGCACCAACTGAGCCAACACAGCAATAGAATCCCATACTGTCTAAACAAAGCTAAACACAGCAGTAGCTAAAATGGCTAAACCCCAGCAGTTCAGGCAAACTAAAAATGAGCAGGTGCTAATAGAGGAAGGTGGACTGAACAGGGAGAACACCTTTAAAGGAAATCTCATTCAACAAAACTCATGTTCAATGCATACACTGTCCAGAACTACTAGAGATTTAACTTATATACAAGGTGTGTGAAGGTTGTTACCACTTCCTAGTTCATTTTTTATTCGGCTGATCACTAAAGAAAACTGCACAAATCTTCATTCGTGGACTCCCATTTCAATCTCAGGATCTCATGTTTTTAACTGATAAGCTAATGCATCTTTTAAGATGAGATATAGATAAACAGCAATAGCAGCTGTAGGCGAGGTAAAAAAAAAGAGAAATATGCAGTTGCTAAGGACCAACAAAGGCAAATCAACTCAAAATATTGATATAGAGCTAGGTGGAGTATTTTCATACAATAAAGACAGAGGGAGAAACTAAGGGTATAGGAGAAGACACTTAGATCTAAGGGAAGAACAAGGCAAGTATAACTGTGAATGATTCAGCTACAACTCATCAGAATGGTCAGGAGATGAATGAATGATGGGTCCTAGCAAGATTTAAGGAGACAACACCAAAAGAAATAACTCATGGTACCATGATGACTCTGTAGCAAGTTGGATCTTAAGTATATCAACAAATGAGTGCAAAATTTAGTTTTTGAAGATGTTTGCAAATGACGAGCATACATAGACTGAACCAACAATCAATTGTCAAAGGGGCTGGGTCAAACAGAAAGGCAAACAGAATAGCAGTCTGAGTATAGTTCATAATACCACACAAGTAAGAGATATGCCCCCAAGTCAAGTTCTGTCATTCATTTGTTTGAAAAGACAAATAGGCAAATATTCAAATCTGATCCCTATATGAAGGTTTACATTACTTTCCACATTCATGCAATTGGTTGAACTTTATCAATCTAATAATCATACAATATCCTACTGATCTAAGCTACTTCGTCTCACAACCCTTTAAAACATATATGATATTAACACTAATCTAATATGCTCGTATAATAAACTGTGATTAATGCGTCGACAGAACACTCACAATACACCCACAAGCAATCAAACAGCAGACTTAACTGATAACTAAGTAGACATGGACAAACATAGAGAAAAGTGATCACTAGTTATTCTAAGTACGAGCATGTATCAGACCACATTTTATTTTCTGAGAAATACAGAACCAGACCCACATGGGTCAAGATACCTAGACAGATTATGCATTAGACAAACACAGGCAATGCTTCAAGGGATACACGTCAGTTTATATATTACTCAGGATGTCAACATACAAAGTCATATGAGATAAACAACCAAGATCAAGTTCTACACCAGAAATTTAAGGCTGGTAGTATAACAACAGTAATTTAGACCCGATGAACACAATCGTTGATTACCAGGAATCTGAATATCCATGTAAACACTGCTTAACTAATTACTCTATTCGGATTAGTTAAAATTAACTTGGTAAACATGACTAACTACACTAAGCTTAGACTGACACTAAACTTAGCAAAACATAACTAAAATCCAATAAAAAAAGTAAAGAGATAGGAAGTTTACCTCTTGTGGTCGCAATGAACTGAGGCGTCGGGTCTCGAATCTACTCCCCTGTTCCGAACAGATCCGAAACCCACACAAATAAGTTTAAAAATCTCTGTCCCGGTTAGAGTCTACCAAAGCAGAGTAAAGAGTTCAAACGATTTTAAGTTTTAGAGTGATAATCCAATGATGAAAATCCGTAGAGGAAGAAGAAACACTAAGGATTTTCAGATTGTTTAAATGGCGGCCAAAACTCTAAAAGAAATCCCAAAAATACTGAAAATCCTCTCAAATCCTCCCAATTCCCTTTTTCTAAATCATGTTCCCCCTTTCAACGATTCCCCCCTGGATTCTACTTATAAGCTTCATTTTGTACTAAAGAAAATGAAAAAGAATGGGCGTATGAGAGAGAGTAGTGTATGACAGAGGCGTGGGGAACAGGGGAGTTTGGAGGTCCAGAGAGAGGTGAGAAGAGAGAGAGGTGAATGGAGAGGAACGTGGGCGTGGGGGACAGGTGAGTGTGGAGGTGACAGAGAGGAGGGGTGTCGGGTGAGAGATGGAGAAGATGACAAAGAAGAGGGAAAAGAAAGAGAAAGAGAAAGAGGAGGGAGATGGAATGAAGGAGGCGGCTGAACGGGTTAGGTTTAGGGGTGAAAAAAGAAATAGAAAATTGGGCCGGGTCGGGTAGTTTTGGTTTGGACCGGGTAGGACAAATGAGCTGGTCAGGTCCGAAAGTATGGGCTGGGTATTTAAAATGTGGGCTGATTATTTGGGTAGGGGAATAACATTGTATTTGTATTTTAAGCCATTAATTTGGCTGAAAATTGTTGGTCCTTCCTCCCCTATTTAATTAATTTTGGGCTCCTAACTTAATAACCAGTACAATATATATTATGATAATTAGTGATTATTATGTAGAAAATAAAGGATTTAACAAAGTGCTGTCTTTTAATAAATTTAACGAGTCCAAACCCGAAAACGAAACGATGACTAACCGTTTAAAATTTATGATAAAGTAATGCTCATAATGTTGAAAATAAAAGTAATGATATTAATAGTAGTAGCAATAAAATATTGTGAAAAATAAAGTATTTACCTCGTCAGTAAATTTAGAAACCCGAGTAAATTAAATAAAGGAGGGACAAAATTGGGTGTCAACAGGTGTTACGGACCGTAACACGGTTTACGGACCGTAACACCAAATCGTAACATCAATGATTTCCATGAAAACTTTCTGAAAATTTGGGTGACGTTACGGTCAGGTGTCACGGACTGTAACACATGTGACGGTCCGTAACATCGCACCGTAACACCTATGATTTCCAGAAAACTTCTGGAAATTTTGGTTACGTTACGGTTCAATGTTACGAACCGTAACATGTATGACGGTCCGTCGAATGTGTTATGTTCCCTGTGTTAGAAATGAACAAATTAAGTTACGGTTGGAAGATACGACCCGTAACACCATCGACGGTCCGTCGACTGTGTTACAGTGCCTGAGCTAATTGAAGTCATAACTTGAACCAATAAACTGTATAATTGAACGACTTCTCGTGTATCATATCTAACTTTACCTTCCACAGGTATAGGTAACCCACGACAAGCAAAGAAGGTTTCACCCAAGGTTGCGGGAAAAGGAAAAGGTCGTGGTGCAAGCAAAGTAACCTCACGGTTTCGCGATGACGATCTAATCAAAGACACCAGGGCTACAAAGCGGCTAGTCGCACCCAGCAGGCCAGCCCCACCATCCGAAAGTTCCTCCTCGTCTGATAAGGAGAGTTCATCTAGTTCTTTGAGCCAGAGTGAACCCAGGCAGGCTGTCACACCACCACACTGACCTCAACCACCCATTAGACAGCCTACTGCGGAGGAGCGCGAAAAAAAGCGCGAGCAGGAAATGAGAGAAACTGACATTCGGATGAGGGCTATGTATGAGCAGGACCTCCGGTTTTCTGTGGAGGTATATGAAGACTTCTACAACAAGGGGTGTGAGCTGGCAATGAATGAGGGGCAAGACCCAAAGCGGAGTATTTTCGAGGAGAGGAACGTCAGTTTCGATGGTCTCGATGGTTATCTAGGCATTCGTGACACTATCCGCTTCCATAAGTTAGAGTTTTTGAAAAACTCTGTGGGGTCTTACATCCCGGTTCTTATTCGGGAATTCTACGCTTCTTATGGGGCTGCTGTATTCAAAGCACTGAAAAAAGGGCAGCGCGCAACTCAAGTGTCGGCCATGACCGAGGTACTAGTGCGGAAAAAGAATATCAATGTCTCTCCGACGGCCATCAATAAAATACTATTCGGGGAGGATTATATAGAGCCTACAGCAGCGGAAGAAGGGGAGTTTGCCTACAAAATTGAACAGAAAGATACAATCTCCGTCAGAAAATGGGTGGCCTCAGTGATTGCACGGACGGCAGATCCCGAATGGGAAATAGTGCCAAAGTTGACAGCCGCTACGCGGATTTGGAAAAACACCCTCACCCCAGAGGCAAAGTTTTGGTGGCAGATTGTTCTGTTCCGCATCCGTCCTACCCAGGCAGATAATTATTTGACTCCGGACAGAGCTGTTCTTGTGGTTGCCCTTATGTCGAGGTATAAAATCAACTTTCGCAGACTGGTAGCAGCAGATCTCCGGGAGAGAGCCACCCAACCAGTCACTTCCCTCATTTATCTGTGTTTGCTTACTCTCTTGTGCTTGCGTGAGGGACCAGAACCCCTCCCCTTGATCGATCACAGTGTGATCGCCAAGAGTATCTACGACATCACAAAGGGGAGAGATGATATGTTGCGCCAAGGTAAAATGCCATCTGCCTCGTCTTCTGAGGTGCCGGAAGGGCCAACGGGATCAGATGGTTTACCCTTGTCTATCATGAGTGCTGAGGAAACTGCGGCGGGTCAGCCCACAGATTCTGAGGCTCCACCTGCTGATTATGCTACACAGCCCATGCCAGCTCCAGCCGCACCTACTTCGGGGGGTCCTACTTCTTCCACTGGAGCGAGCCCAACACCGGCTCAGCCCATACCAGGAGTCCCACCTGAACTGGCGAGAAAAATGATTTTCGATCGGGAAAATTTTAAGGCACTGGTCCTACAAGCGGATCGCACAGATAGGCAGGTCAAGCAGCTCATGACTGAGCTAAAATTGTACATTGATGCAGCGCTGCGGCCGATAAAAGAACAAATGGCTGATGACCACCTACAGATCCACTCCCGGATAGATGGTATTGAGAACAGAATGACGGAGCTGACTAGGACATACCCCGCTGTGGAATTGGGCACTATTCGGAGTGAGTTGCAGAACCTCAAGGACGATGTGCAGAAATTGAAGGCACATGAAGTTGGTATTGTGACAGATTCCGAAAGTACACACAGAGTTGGTACAGAGCTTATACCAGCCAGTTCAGAGTTTGCTTGGGGATGATAACATCGAGGACATGGTTGAAGAGGAGCACGATGAGGAATTGGAATAGGATGCCCACTCTTTGGCTAAAGGGAAGCGCAGGATAGCCTCGCCAGATGATGAAAACCTCGAGCCCATTCTCCAGAGTCTTGATCCATTTGCTGCTTTGCGCCCACAGAATGAGGAGGAGGAGCGGCGTACTTTGAAGAAGATCCGCCATGTGTCCCGGCTGAGTTCTGACACTACTGGAGCGACTTCTAGCTCAGCCCATCCCATTGAGCCTGCTCACCATACTTCTCCCCCACCCACTGAGACTGGGACTTCTAGTGTTGGCCAGCCTGACACCACCATTGCTCCACCTCATGATGCTGTTGTAGATCCGAGTGCCTAGTGCGCTCCAGGGAGGCCCTCCATTCTTTTGATGCATTATATAGATGCCTTGAGGGCAATGCATGTTTCTAAGTTGGGGGTGTGGATAATTGCTGTTTTTATTTGTATTGTTGGTATTGCTTTTGTATATTGGATATTATTTGTTATGGTTTTTGTTTTTGTGGATATTTTATCCCAAATTGTGATAGTAAGTATGTGTTTAGGACAATTGTTATTGTTTTTTATTTTTGTTGGTATTGTTTTTATTATGAAGAATGTCATTTTTATGTTGAATCTGGCATGTTTATATCTTTGTGTTAGTTAGGAATAAAGTAATAATGACTTAAGTGGTGGTGGTCCGTGTTTCTAGCATATATAAAAGTGGTTTTTACAGTTCAATGATATCCCTCCGAAAAATAATTTGTGATGTACATCAAGAATGAGTTGTTGATATTGACATGTATGGTTCTTTTAATGACATTGCAAATAAAGGGTGTCCATGTATGTGAAATCTTCAAGCGGAAGTGAAGTTAGAGTATTTAAATAATCCTTATGCCATTGTGTTGTGAGTTCTTAGTTTCTATTTGCATATGATGCTTGTAATCTAGAACTTGCCCGGTTGGTCGTGCGTGAATTCTAAGGAGAGTTTGATTGTGAAGTGATCTTAGGCTTTCTTTGTATTAACCCCAAAGCCCGTTTATCTTAAATGAGCCTAGCCCGTACAGAAAATGATCCCTAGTCTCCAATTTTGAGCCTATAGAATTTTTCTTTGATTAGCCGTGAACTAACCTCTTTCCCTTCTGTGAATAAACCCATTTGGCACCAAGTCCCTCCTTGACACTGAAGAATGACAAATGAGGCTAAAAGCCTAAGTTGGGGGTGATAAGTAAAAGATGCAGAAAATGAGGCCAAAGGCCTGTTGGGGGTGATCGTGAATATTAAGGGGAATGATTCAACGTGGATATATATATATATATATATATATATATATAAGTTTTAAATAAATCCACGCTGAAGATGTAGGGTCAGAAATAATAGGAAGAATAGTGAATGAAGTCAAAAGAAGTGTCGAGGAGGGTGAGTCACCATTATCCAAATATTCATCCTATCCGTCCCTAAGCCAATGTTACAAGCCCAAAAAGTACTAATGTGATCACAATCAAATTGTTCAAAGTTGAAGGCATGGAAAATAAAGGCAAGCCTATGGTATGTGCACGCATGGTATGCAAATTTCTTTGTGAGTGTGAGTGTCCTTCTATCTCTTTAGTCTTCTGTCCTATTTATTTTGTAAATGTGTGTTGGGACATTTTTTGGTCTATGTGAGGGCGTAAGGATTGTAGATTTCAAAGTAACTGACTTTCCGGAAGTTGAAATTCATGTGTATAGAGACTCCCATACTATGATTGTGTCATTAATTGAGGTTGCATAGTGAATTGCAATTTTTCTTAAATGTGCGTCTTGTGTCACAAATAGGAGATGGATAAGAGCCTAAATATTTTTCTTGGATTGAAGAGTCCGTGCTAGAAACACATGCCAAAACCACCGTAGTCATTCTTATTTTGCTAAGATGTCGTGTGTTAGTAGTGAGTCTTGTTGTAGTTGCTTGAGGACAAGCAAAAGCTTAAGTTGTGGGTGTTGATGTGCCGTGAATTTCGGCACATTTGATGCCTTTGTAACTAGAAATGTTGCTTGTTTTTAAGTGTTTTTACATCGTTTCTTATGTTATTTTTGTGTTTTATAGGGTTGGTCGAATAAGGATCGGAAATGATAAGAAATGCTGAAAAACGGACAACTTGGAGCTAAATGACGGTCCGTAACTCATGTTACGGACCGTAACGTGATCCGTACCAGAGAGGATATGTGCCGCTATGAAGGACGGTCCGTAACTCATGTTACGGACCGTAACCCTCACCGTAACGTCTCTCAAATTTCCAGAAAGTTGCCAAGTAGTGTCACAGGTTACACCCCAGAAGGACGGTTCGTAACTCAGATTACGGGGCGTAACGTCATGGCGTAACGCATTGGCCACTGAAGATTGAGGCCATGATCCGCCGAAAAATACGGACCGTAACCTGTGTTATGGTCCGTCGTATGGTGGCCGTGACGGGATGCTGACAAGGGGACGGAACGAAGGACGGACCGTAACACAGGTTACGGTCCGTAACGATGCCGCGTAAGGGTGTTTTTGTCCAGAAACTTGGCGCAATTTTTGTCCCTATAAATACTTAAAGAAGGGTTTTAATTTCAGAATTCAGATTTCTTTTGGGAGCATTAACTTTAGGTCTTTAACATTAGAAGTGATTGGAGCATTTAAAGCAACAACTTCACTTCCATTCCATATTGTATTCACATCGTAAGTATATTATGTTAACTTTTAAGCTTTCTTTGTTAGCCAAAATTATGAGTAGCTAATTTTAACGCTAAGGTTGTGGGTCCCATGATGGATATTATGTGAATGGGTTTCTACTATTGATATATGCATAATGGTTGTTATTATTTATTCTATCTTTGTGCGTTAGCGTTGGGTAATGATTGCAAGCATTAGCCGAAGCCATTATATTAACTTTTCTTGGGAAAGAGAGTCAATATTGGTAAGATTGAATAACAATGACTCGAGGAGTTAACCCTTGTTTAATAGACTAACTTAGGAATAAGAACATGTCTAAATTGGCATTATTGGTCGCTCTTCGATTGTAACTCTTTTATATTCGGAAGAATCATAAAGAGGAAAATACTGCTTAACTGTTGGGAAACATTAGGAAGTCCTTAAGAGATCAAGTGCATATTCATAGAACAACCATTAGAAATATATCGCATTGAAACCTGAAGCATAATATCTAATCAAGTTGAGGAACACAACCTTAGTCTCTCTCTCGCATTAATTACATTTCAAGTCAAAGTATTCAATTATATTATTCAACAAACATTTCAAACTATCAGGAATACGATTAAAGCCTTTAAAGACTAGTATCGCATACGATTAGTAACCTTTTCTCTCCATATTCCCTGTGGGATTCGACCCCAACCTTGTTTGGGTTACTATATTTGACAACGTCCGCTTTATGCCATTAATAGGTGTAATTTGAGCGTATCAGACGCCGTGCTGCCGGAGGACGCCGTGCGCGTAGAGGACGCGGCGTTGCTAGAGGACCTAGTGGTGGAGGACACCATCTGGTAGATGAGGCGGATGAGGCCGATCCCATTCCAGAGGGCGTTCACGGTCTAGTCCATCCGAAGCCGTTCCAGGCCGGTGGCAGCTCATCTGGGGACTCACCTACGTTTACGCCGGCGCTCTTACTTGCTGAGATACCCGGGTCTTCATCACAGCCGAGCCAGAATGCATACATGGAGGAGCGTGATAATGTTAATTGGGCGGCGTTACGCGCTTCATTAGCTGATGAGCGGCCTGTGAGGAATTTTTAGAGGGAGCTAGGATTCTTGACTTCGATGAGTTTTGATCCCGGTTAGTATTTAAAATACTTATTTGTTCCTTTAAAATTATTTATTTTAAATATATGTATGTTACTCATTATTTAGTAATATTTTATATTTTAGGATTCGGCGCCAGCGGGTCCACCAGAGCCACCTACTCAGGCTTTTTCTCATGGGCCTGTCGAGCCAGCAATGTCTTCCCATATGACTGTCGAGCCACATGTAAGCTTTTAATTAAAGTTAGTTTTATTCAATATAAGGTCAATATTTAATATACATATTTGATCATTTAAAGTACTTATTTTAAATATGTATGTTACTTATTATTTCATTTTTTTCATATTTTAGGATTCGGCGCCAGTGGATCCACAGGAGCTGCCCATGCAGGAGCATACTCATTAGCTTGCCGAGGCAGATGTGTCTTCTCATGAGACTACCGAGGTGCATGTAAGTTTTTTTACTTAAAACTAATTTTATTCAATATAAGGTAAATATTTATTTAATTTTTATAACCTTTACTTAGACTTCGAACAGCATCTCGTCCAGGAGACTACCTCATATTCACCACCACACCCATCTCGGGAGCCTACAGACCCATCTCAGGAACCTACTCAGGCGCCCGTTGACACACAGGTTTGATTAAATAAATAACGTTAATGTATTCAATATAAATAAGAAATGGTACTAATATTTATATACTTTTCAGGTTCATCCTTCGGCGCCTGCGGTGGCGACTCCCGATGAGGAAGAGGTCGAATTTCCAGACCCAGCTCAGCCTGAGGTTCTGAGCGTGCCAACGGGACTAGATCCCACGAAGAAGCACGTTCTAGTTAAGGGCGCAAGGGTTAGGGGAAGAGGAGATGATCATGACTTGGAGCACCCGGTTATTAAGAGAAAAAAGGGCGATGAGGACGATGGCGAGGGTGGTGGGGATGGTATGAGCCTTAGGCCTAGGGATAGTCTCCGGCATACTACATGTGGGACCCATCCTCGATAGTGTATATACATTAGTGTTGTACAATTTATCGTAAATATTATCTATTTTTTGCATATTTGTAAATATTATCTTAGTTTTTATTATTGTTTATAGTTTCACATCCTAAATTGATAATAAAAAAAAATGTGACACATTCGAAATAAAGTTAAGCATTAATTTAAAACTAAGAAGAAACTCTAAAAGATAAATAACTTAAAGCTAATGACTACAAGTCTTCAAACAAAAAAGGACTTCGAGCACTTTTCAACCACTAAAACGACAATCCAAAGTATTGCGTTTTCTTGATATGTTGAGCCTATTTTATTAATTGTACAAATATAACTAGAGTTCTATATAAAATATTGAAGTTCCGGAATCTCAAAGCATGATTAATATACGGCTAAACTACGTAAAAAAGATAAACTACGTAAAAATGAGTGAAAATGTGATGTTATGGAAAATGACGGAGTCCTATAGCGCAGTATTTTACTGCGTTATAGGTGAGAGAAAACATTTGTATACGCAGTAAAATACTGCGCTATAGCACTTAACGGCTCCGTCTTCGTGAAGTGCTATAGCTCAGTATTTTACTGCGCTAAAGGTACTTTAATTAAAAAAAAAAATGTTGGGATATTTTGATTCAAAATGGTTTTTTTTTGGGCATTTTGGTTCCGGTCTCGTCTTTGGCACCAATAATTGCATTCGACGATTTCATATCCTTCATGATTTCGATAATTCTAATCCACAATATATCAATCTAGAAGTTATGGTCAAATAGGATTCATTTCCGACTTGACAACAAAGAAAAAAGGGGATATTTTGGGAAACATGATTAAAGCTTAAAACCTAAGAAATGACGACGCTAACTGAATCCATTTTTCACTTTAATTACTCGCCAATTATTTAGTGGATATACGTTTATTGATAGATGTTTGGTTCATTGTACTAAAAATAGGATATACAAGGTATAATACAAAACATGTTTTTGATTGAAATTACGTAAAAGTAGGATAAAATTTTAATCTCAATGTTAACCTTAAATTTCTTAAAAGGCTTTGGAAGAAGATTATAATTCCTCATCTTTCAGAGTTCAGACCAAGCGAACCCTTTCTTATACATCAAACTCTGTCATTTATGAAATATTAACCGATTTATTTCTCGTGGAGAAGAGAATGGCGATTGGGGTGACTCAACTACTCATCAATATTTACTTAAATTTGAATGGAGTGACAATTTTACTTTTTGGGCTAGTAGTTCATCAATCCTTAATAAATATGAAGCTTAAAGAGACTACACAGAATAAAGAAGTAACCACCACAAGTAATAATCTCAATAGTGTGGGGTTTTAATCATTAATATACCAATCTTTCTATCTTGTAGCTCTACCATCATGATTGATGGCCATTCTAAACACTAACAAACCAATCAAGTGATAAATCATAAAGTAGGGTAATCAACCTTACCTTTACCTTAAGTACGCTCCAGTAAATTACAATGCGTCCGCAACTTAAATGACCCAAAAAGTGAGATTTGTAATCAAAATAATCCATTAAATAAAAAAGTGACAGAAGTATCTTTTACGCACAAAATTAGTGCGTACTAAAAGTTAACTGTGACGACATGGTTACTCCTATTGCGCATTAAATTTGTGCGCAATAAGAAACCCATCGGGAGACATCTGGAGTTGACAAGATCTTTCACTTAGACACCTAAACTCAGGATGTTTCTATTGAACACTTATACTGCCCTAAATCTGTTCCAATTAGACACTTTTTATACAATCAACTAAATATATAAAGTGAGTGTAAGACACTCGCGATAACGTGTCAATATGACGAATTAAATAAAGGCACGTGGCAGATATACCAAAATATAATTATTAAAGAATGTATTGCTTCTTCTTCCAAGAGTTAGCGCCGGAGCTCCAACCAATCCAGGCAACGACACCACTGCCAATGACAATCAACAGCTCAAAGTCATCAATCCCAACTTTATGCCTCTGCAATCTCATATTGAATCCCAACCGGTGAAAAAACAGTGAATTCAGGTTCCAAATTATTGAAAACCCGATCAGCTGGCTGGGTAAAGCCCCTAATTTCACAACTCCCATCACCAGCAGCACCCTCAATCTCCATTGATAAAATATCAAGATTATCCTAGATCCAAAATAGAAGGGGAACAAAGACTATACACGAGAAAAATGAACTCAAATGATTGGTGGGTATGTATTATTTTCATAGTAGTACAAGAATGGTGGCAGTTATGAAGTGGGAAATATAACGGAGAAGATGGTAATGGAAAGGCTGTCAGTGTCAGCAGGTGATGTAGGGAGTTAAAGAGTTGTCCTTTGAATCTCCATTGCTGAATCCAATTTGGTGAATTTGTTCTTCACATCCTTCCTTCAATAATGTTCCTAAAAATAGTAGGAGTAAAAGAAAGAGATGGGTGAAAAGTTGACCATGTTAGTAAGAAAGAAATGAAGGAGAAGGTTGGGTGGCGGTGGTATGGTGGAGGAAGTCTTGAAAGGAGAGATAAGGAAGAAGAAGAGAGTAAAAAAAAATGTAAAATTATTTCCTTCACGCGCCTAGTTTATGTGATAATCACTCAACTTGTCAATTCAATCAAAAATGTCTAAATGGAACAATCGAACCTTACTACAGGTGTCTAAATGGTACAAATCTTAATTGAGGTGTCTAAGTGAAACATCTTGTCAACTACATCCATTCGGCCTTTTTTATTTGTTTGGTTTAATCAATTTTCTTCACTTCCAGGGCCCACTTATTTCCCTCAAGTTGATGCTATATTGGAAAATGGATTTGGATTATATGATTTTGTTGTAGGACCAAAAACCACCCCACTTTTAACCGTGTGGAAATAATTAGTGAGGAAGGTATATAGTGACTTAAAGTTTAAAGTTCTTTATGATTACATAAAATATGTTTGTATTAGACAGTTTTTAATTAGGGAGAAGGGCAAAGAAAGAAAACATACCGAGTGAAGAGAGCTCTTTAAATTTTCCGAATTTATTAATTACTCCTATTTTGATGTTCTAAAAAAATTATGTACTCCCTCCATCTCAATGTATTTGGTCACTTTTCATTTTACACTTTTATTAAGAAATAATAAATAAGAAGGATATGTTTACTAATTTACCCTTATATCTCTTCAATTAATTACACTCCAATCAATATTGGTTACTTTAAAAAACAATTAATGTTAGGTGCAAAGTTGGAAAAACTTTGTTAATTCTATTTTGATTTTGTAAATGGACAAATATTTTGGGTCAAATATTTATAGTAATGTGGTCAACTAATATGGGACGGAGGGAGTACGTTTTTACTTAAATAAAATATTATACTTATTTGACGAGTCTCTATTCATCAATATTTTTTCTATTTTCAGTTCTTTTATGGATAATTTTGATATTGTGTAAAATTCATAGGGACCTAAAAATATAATATTAACATAAAATGCACATAAGATAATGTATTAGTTAACATAAAATGCACATAAGATTATGTTAATATTATATTTTTTGGTATTATTTTTTTAATGATAATTAGTTATCTTAGTCTTTATAATCACTTATTAATAACTCGTGCAGTGTCCTAAATTAATTATGAAAAGAATCTCGACATATTCGAAATAAAGTAATGCCTTAACTAAGATAATAAAGACTAAAATGACTAATGCCTTGATTAATATTTCTTTATTCTTTGAATATGTTACTATTTGAGCTCAAAATATGTTGCACTGCATGGACATGTAGGCTCTAAATTGTAACATATTCAAAGAATAAAGAAATATTAGTTAAGGCATTAGTTATTTTAGTCTTTATTATCTTAGTCAAGGCATTACTTTATTTCAAATATGTCGAGATTTTTTTATAATTACTTTAGAACATCGCACGAGTTACTAATAAATTATAATAAAAACTAAAATAACTAATTATCATTAAAAAAAAAAAATCATAGCTAAAATTATTTCCACACAATCGCAAATTATTCACAAAAGAACTGAAAATATAAATAATTATTTCCAAACGGCTAAAGTGGGGTAGTTTTTGGCCCTACAACAAAAAACAACAAAATCAAATAATTCATTTCCCAATATAGCATCAACTTGAGGGGCATAAGTTGGTCCTGGAAATGAAGAAAATAGGATAAACCAAACACATAGTAAAAAATAAAGGAGCTCATATGGTTTGATGGGAAAGGTACCTGTCAGCAAGAGATAATTCCTAGCACAAAATTAGTGCGCAACAGGAGTTAACGGTCCCGTCACAATTAATTTCTATTGCGCACGCACTAATTTTGTGCGCAAAAGGTATTTCTGTAACTTTTTTATTTAATGGATTATTTTGGTCCCAAATCTCACTTTTTGGGTTATTTAAGTTGCGGACTCATACAGAGTCACCATAGCCTTCAAACAAAATAATTAGGCCAAACTCATCGAGAAACATCTGTGGTCGTCCACTTCTTTCACTTGAACACCTCAATTAAACTTTATTTCATTTAGACACTTGAGGTAAGGCCCTACTGTGTCATTTAGGCACAAAAAGCTCAGTCCCAAAACAAATTATGTGCGTGAAGTTCAAACTCCTTACGTGGCAATGTGGATCCAATGAAAAAGAGCCACATCAATGATTTATAAAAAATAAAAATAAAAAGGAAAAGTAAATTAGATATTTTAATGTTTCCAAAATTGGACCACCACCTCTCACGATGCCAGCGTCTGTGCACACACCACTCTCTATTTTTTCCATTAATTCATAGCTTCCATTATCGCCTCAAGGTATAGTCTTCTTCTTCATTTATTTATAAAATGGCAAGGCTCCAATTTCAGTTAGGAATTCCTATCATTCTACAATTTTAATCTAGAAAATTGGCAGTGAAGTTTTTCAACGAACCTCAGCAAACAATCTATCAATTCGAACCCTATGTGCCTCCAACAGTCTTGGTTAATCATTTTCTGTAATTTCATTAATTTTTCAAGCTATCAATTGAATTATTGCCGGAAAAAATGGATATCCGCCACTTCTCTCTTTCTCTTGTTGCCTCTCTTTGCCGGAATAGTTTAGATATAAAAGTAAAATAATAAAATCTAGAATAGATAATATCAAATTTAAAATCCAACCATAAAAAAAAATGGGGATAGGGACTGCCGATGGGAGTTGTAATGCTAGGAGAAGAAAGGGGAAGGGAGAGTTTGGGTGGAGGATTTAGAAGATGGGTTTTTTATATTCTTATTTTTGTTTTAAAAAATATTTCTCATAATTTTTTTAATTATTAAAAGGGAAACAGAAAAAGTCATGTTTTCAAGCATTCACGCGCTAAACTTCAAGTGAAACTCACGCTATAAGCCAAGTCAACGAAAAGTGACTAAATGACACAGTAGGGTCTTACCTCAAGTGTCTAAATGAAATAAAGTTTAGTTGAGGTGTTTAAGTGAAAGAAGTGGACGTCCACAGATGTCTATCGATGGATTTGGCCAAATAATTAAGGAATGCTGAGTGAATTATTCCTGTACAAGGTAAGATGACATGACGAGGGGGACCTAGCTGCTTTTCTAGCCTCTTATATATAAGTAGTAAAGTAAAGTAATATTAATAATAATACCAAATTTCTCATGTAGTTGGTTTGATGAGGAGTTTTTCTCCCTCCACTCTTTGAACAATATACCTCTAATACTATATGCTATTTTGCTTGCCATTTTGATTCTACATCCAACCTTAATTTTTTTCAATATGTCTTCCATTCTACCTCAAAACCATGTCATTAGAACCTCACAACGATCGGATGAAATTGGGACGATACAGGGAAGATCCTCACATCCTGATAAGATCATAGCGAATTATGAACCACCCACTTCCATCACAAAAACTGGAACTAGTACAAAAAGTGTACTCAATGACCCGAGTTCACAGTCCACATGGGCTCATCGAGCATGGATGGCAAGTGGGTTCACAATCGTGCTAATTTCTCTAACACGATCAGGCACAGGAGCCATCGACTCACATACATGGGTTGGACCCCTTATAGCAGGACTCATCGGTTATGTCGTATCAGACTTAGTTGCCGGAATCTTCCACTGGGCAGTTGACAATTACGGCAGTGCCAAAACCCCTATATTCGGTAGACTAATTGATGCATTTCAAGGTCACCATAAATGGCCAAGAAGTACCACCCGAAATCAATTTGCTAAAAATCTTCATGAGCTCGCACGTGGAGTGACTTTAAGTGTCCTCCCGATCAACCTTCTCTGTAACAATCCGATGATTCTGGCTTTCGTGGGAGTTCTTTCGGGTTGCCTTATGTTCAGCCTGCAGATTCATTCATGGGCTCATGGCACAAAAAGTGAGGTACCTTCAATCGTGTTAGCACTACAAGATGCTAGAATACTTCTTTCGAGGTCAAATCACGCCGCGCATCATTGCCCCCCTTACAACAAGAGTTACTGCACTGTGAGTGGATTATGGAACCAGTATTTGGATAGATATAAGGTTTTTGAGTTGCTCGAGATAAATTTCTTCTTTAAATTTGGAGTTCGGCCACGGTCTTGGGATGAACCAAATTCAGAATGGACTGAAGAAACAGAGACACTTGAACCTATGCCTGCTTCATATTGAATTCAATTAGTCCCTATTGCCGCTTGCTACTATATATATATATATATATTAGTTTTTTCATCTACAGTCTAAACAAGAATGGTACAGGATAAATGTTTTTAAGGGTTGTCTAGTAGGGTGTATAAGAATGGTATTGAATAAAGTAATTAGTAATGTTTGGATTAGTCATGTTGGCGTTATTATTTATCCATGGTTTGGTTTATTGTATTAAATGAAAAGGGTGCATTAGAATAGGAATAGTACTGAATAAGATGTATAAAATGATATTGAATAAAAGTTTATTAGTAATGCTGTGATTAGTTATACTGACATAATTATTTATTCACAACTTGATTTGTTGTATTATATGAATAGAGTATATTAGAATAGGAATAATACTGAATAGAGTGTATCCGAATTGGAATTGGTATTGTATAACTAATACAGTACAAAACACTACCCCCTGCCAAACAAATGATTAAATAATACCAAAGCTAATACATGTATTATTTAATTTTCTCTTATATATACCTCCTATCAAACGGCTCCTACGACGAAAAACTGGTAAAAAAATGAAAACCCAAAAAATACCCAAAGTTCGACTTACTTAATTAGGCTTGATATTAATATTTCAAAAATCGTTCTAATTATTGGTTTAAATTCTTTTAGGAGAAAATCGATGTAAGTCCAACCATGAACAATTACCGATAAGAGCCTTACGGGCTGGACCATACTTTCTTTCATGTCTATGATGCAATTAACATGTATACCAGGCTGTGCTAAAAAAAATTAGGTTGCTCTGTGCTGTTATTAAATTGCAGAGCGAATGAAAATTTTAATTCAACTGTGGTTTATGGTCAAATACTTCACAACAATTTCATCCTTGAAGTTGATGTCTTATAGTAATCTTAAATTAATTTACAATATTAACTGAGCTCACAATCAAATATTTAATAAATTGTTTCGTACATATATTCGATATAAGCAAAACCTACTTAATTTCTATGAACTCGTAGGTAAATTTTTAGTGCCCATCTCAAAGACTCAAACCTTTAGCCATTAGCTACCAAGACAAATAATGCATCCAAAATAAAGGATTTTGCAATATCATATTCTGTCGCTTGTTACGTGGCTTCCAAACAACTCCATGCAAGTTTACAAATTGGTTTCTTAATCAAGATTAAATTTTAATATGATTCATATTATTCTTTATCATATAATAGGATAAAATTATACACAGTTAATTAGAAAATGATGAGTGTTTAATTTATATGCTGGTCCTGATATTATTCCCTCCGTCTTAAAATATTTGTCGTCCTCATTAAAAATGTTTGTCGTTTTATTTACCCAAGATAAAATTAGGTAGCTTTTCCCTCCTTTTAACCTTGTATTAGTTTGTGAGTTCACATTCCAACATTTAAAAGGTTCCATCACTAATAGAGTAAATATTTTTTGAGGAGAGAGAACATGGTCAAATATGTTAAGAGGGTAAATTAGTCATATTGCTACCCTTATAAATGCTTTCTTAATAAGCGTGTAATTGAAAAATGCGATAAATATTTTGAGAACGGGAGTAGTTTGATTGGATTAATTATCTCTCAAATTGGTAAAAGATGGGTTGCGTTATAAAAATGGTAGTAACAAAAATCTTGATATTTTTTAAGGTATAAATATATTTTATGGAGTAGAGATTACTAGTAGTCATTGGCCGCAAATATGCCATTTCCGGTTATTGGTATTCTATTGGTATTCTCGTTAGTATATATAGGGTAGGTATATTATAGTTACAAAATAAGTATAGGTACTTCTGTACGACAAAGTATTAAATTTGGTACTACTCGTGAAATAACTGTGGAAAGTTGTAAGATAATTTTAGACAAACTAAAAAAGGGCAACCCTTTGGACTATGGGGTTCGGGGAAGTATTGCTTTTGAAAGTTAAGAAAAAAACACTTAGTTTTACCAAAAAAACGTTGTAATAGAAACTTAGAGAAGGATGTATAATGCTACTGTGTAACTTGAATAAAATTGAGAAGTTTGATATTGCCATACTCACTTTCCAAACTAAACCCATAACATGTAATGGCTACATGAATAGAGTAACCATCAAACCCATACTTGTTTACAAATCTAAAATCATCTTGTTTTGTTTTCAGTCGATATTTGTACCTTTTTTGGGTCCAAATTAATATAAATTCACGCCATATATACAATTCATTAAAGAGAGACCCTCTGTGTTTCTTGTTCTTTTATGAAAATGGAGAAAAATGGAAGTTTTGAGAACACGGAAATAGGGTTAAAAGGGAATGGGTTGGGTTAATTTAGAGTTTTAATTTGGTGGGATCGGTAATTGAAGTGGACCATTTAATTAGAGGTTGGGCGTCCAATTTAGTATTATTTTTGTGTTTCCCAATATTTTAAAATCGGCCATTTGAGTCAATAATGATAAGTGGCATGGATGAGTCATTTTGATGAATAGGCTCAAACTATTGACGAATGACATAAATGAGTCATTTCAAATAGTTCGATGACATATTTGACCTTTTTTCATTGGTAATTGATAACTAAAGTACGTCATTTGAAAGATTATGATCATTCCGAGCGAAAGAAGATTTGCTTGGTAATTACGTAGTTGCAACAATGAGAACATTCTAGGGATCATATCAAGAATGATATCACTCAAATTTTGTTTATTGCACCAAGTTAAAGTTACTAAACAATTTTTGTGTAATTAAAAAGTCATTTAATTTTTTACAAATATTATGAAAGTCACTAAATTCTTTTTTTAAACCAAGACATTCACTGAGCTTTTGCCTAATTAAGTATCAAGGTGTCTTTTTACTTACAAAATAATTTTAGTTATTTTGTTGATATTCAAGTAAAATTGAGCAATTTTTCATTGCAAAAACCGTTTAGATTTCGATATAACAAAATGAGCTGAGCAATCTATATGATTAAGAGAACGTTCTACTCATGCAAGTAGAAAATGGGAATTATACATATTTTCTCTCTGTTATACTCTTCATCTAGATTATATCATTAAATGATTGAGGTTTTTTCATTTATTTTCTTCCGAAAGGGATTATAACGTGGGGATTCGAACCCTCACCAATAAAGTAAAAGTTCAGATACCCAACCAACTGAGCTACTAGATCCCCACAGCCTAATAAAAATTAAATAATCACATAAGAAAAATTAGATATTTTGTTTTTCATACTCCAAGGCCTCATTATTGTATTTTGGGCGAATGAAGTACTAGTCGTTATTCCTCGACTCATCGTTAAGCATTTCAACTAGTACTAGTTTTATCTGTGGAAATTATAGACCCCTAGAAAAGAGAATAATTAAAAAGAAGGCAAAGTTCCTCTTTTAATTCATTATTATCATTAACTAAAAAGAAAGAGACAAAGTTCCTCTTTTATAACTTACGTTCCTCTTTTATAGATTCAGTAGTCTACTCTGTCAACTTTTTCACATCCTTTGAAATCCTGAAAATCCATGTAGGTTTACAAGAAATTGACAAATGAGTAGAATATTACTGAATTTTAAACCTACCATTTTCTCTCTAAAAATGACCTAAAGCTATATTTCATAATCAGAATATTCCTATATTGTTGAGTATACGTAAGACACAATTTACAACAGATATTGCTAGACTGGAAGTAGGTTTTCGATCATATTATGGCAATCATGTTATACAACAACACGAAGAAAACCAGACAACCCGTAGGATGTGCATAGTTTAACTAGATGCAGGATGTCGGGACACTGGCTGGACGATACACAAATGGTCCGACTGTGTGGGAATGTCTGGAAGGATGATTGTAACTGAACTTCACACCTGAGTTACTATTTCGTATATGTGTGCATTGTTCATGGAAGCTGCTGATGGATCTTGCTAAGCACGCATCCCAACTATCACTCTCTGGCATTGTCTCTGCCACTCTATAAATCCCCCTTGAGTTTGTGAATGCCTGATAATTTAGCACTTCTCCGGATTAGTTATACAAATAACAGCAACCTCAGCGCCTGCAAAAAGAAACGTGATGAACGTCGGAATTTGTTTGTGTATCTATGATATCACAGTTTTGTAATAGATAGTGTTTCCTTGATCGCTGACCTAACATCAATGCTAGAAATCACCTTAACCCGCAGAAAATTTAGCCGGGCAAGCTCAAAGTTGCTAGTATATCAAACATAATGCCACACTTTATATCCCAAATTGACCAGGTAAAGTACAAACAGTTGGTTCTTGGCCTTGTTTGCCCCTATAGTTGCTCCTATAGCTAGTATCAAAGACAGTCCAGAGAAATATGTCCTCTCAAAAGAAGAGCCAAAATCTCTACAAATAGAGGCAGAATCGAAAAGCAAATGAATTAAAATCCATTATGAGCTAATCATAAGTAAATCATGACAGTTCCAAAAAAGAAAAACTATTGATATTGGAAATATTAACAATATTAATCAGTAAAACAAACAAAATGATAGAATTAACTTATCGGACGAACACTACATAGTGGCAAGCTACTGCCTTGAAAGCGATTTCGGACCGACTATGGTGCAAATTGTATAGCCCGATCGCTTCGAAGGTTTCACAGTAATTCCAAACACTTGCACTAGTGGCTGAAATTTTTATGTGATTCACAAAGAAGATAATTTTATATAGGCTGAAAATCTTGAAATGGTCAAAGAGGATTAATAAGCATTAACTCAGTCATTAAGGAGAACTTAAATGAGCCATGAACCTGGCTATTAAAATCAATAATAAACCAGCCTTTAATACAAAATTGAAGAGGAGAAATGAAGAGTAGAGATGGTAATTTGTTTATTCTTTGCATTAACACATGGTTATGCCCAACAACTGACATCAAGTTTTGTGGTGTCTAATTACAGCAACAAACACAAGGTGTTACTAGCATTAACGCACAACTCTCCCATGGAACAAAGTTTCTGGAAAGAAAGAGTGGAAGCAGGACAACCATGAATTTATTTTTCCACCATGTTCCCACAACAGCCAAAGAAGGACCAATCACAACCACAGTCCCTATTAGGAAACACGCCATTAACCGCTCAACATTGTAGTCACTCACTATTTGAGCTACATAAGATAGCAAGTGGTGATGGAGAACAACTATAAGTCTGAAATAGTACTGGTAAAACGCATCTGTTCAATGATATAGGAATTAGTGTCCAGAATCTACATGGCTAACGATTAGATTGAATAGGTGATGCAACTATGTTTACCCCGAATTTGGTAACCAATTGAATTTGTATGTGGATATAGGATATGTGCTTGGGCCTCAATATGGATTACAAAGAGTTGAGAAAAGCGCCTGTTAATACACGAATAAGGAGCACAAACACCGGCTGACTACGCATATAACGAGTTGATTGGAGAGGTTCAGCATAAACGATCAAATTTGCAATAAACAAGATCAATAATGGATTGACTGGATCAATAGATATGTTGTGTTACAGAATATTCTTGAAAGTAAAAGATGAACCAACCCCCTTAAGGGAGGAGGGAGCACTCTATTTATACTAATGAGCCCATGGGCCTCCTCCAATGTGGGTTTAATAAAATAGTAATAAAAGGGACAACCCCTGCACGGGTTTGGTGAGATTTGACTGACGGCGCCGTCTGACACACGCACAGTTGGCGGCTGACCATGATGTGACACCACTGACGCGTCCTAGCAACGGTCGCATCGGACCAACGGACTCACGGATACCGGACCAACGGTGATGAGACACCGGGGAGAGATCCCGAACCCTCGGTGGCTTAGAGATCGGGTCAGATGGCGCTTCTACTCGGCCTTGATTAAAGTGCTCATCCGAAAGTGTGATGTCCCCGTACGAACTCTCGCCCTTTTCTTTCTCCGATCCATAGTTATCCCGAATTGACCCGTATCCGTTTTTTCTACCGTATACAGATAGCCCCACGCTTCCCGGACCAACGATCTATCGGAGTGACGGGAAGTGAATGAGTCATGCATCCGACCGCCCGGACGACCTATCCCTTACCCCCTTATTTTGGCGGGAATAGGAGCGCCACGTCTTCCCCTCTGTCGGCCACGTGTCCCACTCCGGATGGTCCGTTTCTGTCAACCGCCTTTTGCACGTCGTTTCGTGTCACTTCGCATTTATGACGTGACACGTGGCGATCCTCGATTGGTCATCCTCGATAATCGTTCCCTCCCTTATGTCTATATAAAGCCCCTCATTTCCTCATTTTTTCACTTTTTCGATCTGTTCTTTCCTTTCCTCTTCCTTCTGTGTTCCAGATCCGTCCTTTCTATTACAAACTTGTTGCCAAATCTTCTCTCATCTATACGAAAAAGAGGGGGAATTAATTTGGTCATCATTCTTGTCAACTGCTCTTTGCTTCCTCAAATTGTCACTTCCCTCGTTTCCTTTGCGTCATTTCCCAAAATCCTTTTCCCTCCATTCCTTCTACATGTCTGAAACCACTTCTACCGAAGTCCCTTCAGTGTCATCTCCGAGGACCGAGGCTGCGTCCCCCACTCAACAAAAGATTACCCCCGAAACTACGACCTCGGATATTATACCGGCCAAATTTAACTTTAATAAAGACCTGGAGGCGGAGAAGCCCTCCGTCGTCTCGGACCGGGGATACGACGTGAGGCGGTATCCTTCCTCCATATCCGAGGATAAACTTGACACAGTCCGGGCAGACTGTGGGTGGGACACACGCCCGGTAAGGGTTTTTGCACCCGGGCCAGACGAATCCATCACCGACTATCGGGAAGGGTTCTTGTACGTATACACTTATCCCTTTACCCTTAAGCTCGACCCCCCGGTTGATCCGGTCATACTGGATATGTGCCGGACCTACGGCGCGACTCTGGCACAGATCGGCCCAATCGTTTGGAGGGTCGTTGGTTGCCTCCGGGTGCTGGCCAACAGAGCTGAGAAAGAGTTCTCATTGGGCCACCTTATACGCCTGTATTCCCCAAGAATATTCCGGGGCGGTATCATAAAACTAGCCAAGCGCAGCCGGAACCCGTTCTTCTCGAAGATGGACGAAGACCGGGACAGGGGATGGTTAGAACGCTACGTCCGGGTAAAAACCGAAGAAATAATCCCGGCCGCCCATCTACCTTTTCCGGAGAAGTGGAACGACCAACGTAAGTCCGATCCTTTGAGCAATCGTCCTCACCTGTTCAGTTGCTTATGGTATCGTTTTCTCACCGCCCTTTCCTTATCTTTGCAGCAAATGGATTTGTTCCCCCCGTTATTCGAGATCTGAGCGAGTGGGTCACGACGCTCCTTAACCAGCTTCCCTATGAAGACCGGACTTGGGCCCACTTGTCACGCGGTCGATGGGTCGCTCAAAATCATGGTAACATTTGACTTTCCTTTGATCTTGCTGCATCTTTAGCCATCCGAGGCTGTCAGTTTTCTTAACCCGCCTACGTCTTTATCGTTCAGGTTTGCCGAAGGGCTCGGTGGCATCTAGATCGGAGTCGGGGGCCGCTTCCCCTGCACCGGCGTCCGCGTTTGATACAGCGGGTTCCTCCCGTGTTCTTGCCGAAGCCACCAAAAGGAAACGGCCCTCCGAAAAGGGTCAGCCGTCCAAACGAAAGAAAGTAAGAAGCGTTGCCCGGACCCCGAGAGAGGAAACGGAGCCCGACATCATAGTTCGGAGGGTCGACCTGGCACCGTCAACGGCACCAATACCCGAGGAGACTGCCTCCGAACCGCCCTTGCCTTCTATCAACGAAGGTATCTTGATTCCCGTTCTTCCTCCGGGTGCGGAAGAAATCCTCTCCCCGGCTCCTCTTCGGTCGGTTGACTTTGTGGTCATTTCAGGTGAAACTTCCCCGGAAGATACTCCCCCGCAGAAGAGAAATGGGGCCGGGGAAATGGCTGGCACTGCAACCGATGAAAGGACTGTTCCGGTCCCGGAGATCGAAGCCCCCGTTCAGGCTCGTCCGTCGCCCGGCCACGGGCCTGTTTCTGCTCCGGAGCCCCCGGTTTTTGCCAGGAACATCGAGTCTATGCCAATTCGTCTACTCCTGGCCCGAGGGTTGAAGACTTTGTAGATATGTTTTAAACTACTCCTCCTGCTACCGGTGACGCTGCGGGTTTCGGTCATCTTCCAATTCCTCGGGTCACAAGGCCGGCCAACCGACAGTCAGAATCTGGCTCTAGAGGCAACCTGGTGACCATCTTTCCGGCCCCGAGCGCAGAACCACGAAGGACCAGATCGGCCGTAATCACCGTCCCCGAGGATTGCGGCTTTCTATCACGTCCGGTGGGAGTAGCAAGTTATTTGCGTCCTCTTGTCTCTGACTCGTACAAGCGTAAAATGACCGGGGTCACCTGGCAGTGCCTTATGAACGAAGGCATGCACGCGGGCAACCGGGTAAGACTCTCGGCCATCTTTGTACATCAGTAGACTTCATGCTTTCTAACTCTTTATGTTTGCTTCTTTTGTAGAGCGTAGTACTGGTGAACGAGGCCTTTATTCGTGCCCAACACGAGATGGATGATCTTCGAGGCCAACTGGATGCCCAAGGCCGAGAAACGGAGAAATATAAGCATCTCCTTCTCTCGAAGGAGGAGGAGTTGGGTCGGGCCGCCGTCCTCGCCAACCTTCGCCCCGAGCTTGATGAGGCCAAGGACGAAAATCGTCGTCTGAAAAGCGAGTTGGCCGCCATGACTGATTATAACCGAAGTCTCGAGGCTGAGAAGATTTGCCTTAGCCAAGACAAAGCTCAATTTTCGTCGAGGCTGGACGAGCTGGAGACCACCATGTCCCAACTCCGGGAGGAACTTGATTTGGTGAAGGCCGATGCAGCGAGCTTAGCCGAGAAGAACCGGCTACTGGAATCTGATACCGCTCTGTATAAAGAACGCATGAAAGTTTTCGAAGAGAAAGCCGAGGAACGGTCTCGGATAAATGAGGGCTTAAAAGCCAAGCTGGAGGAGGCGGTGAGTGCCAATGATGTACTTAAGGCCGAGCTAGAAGCTGCTGTCCACATGAGGACTATTGCTGTGGCCGGCCGGGCCGAGCTGGAGACTAAGTTGGCTAAAGTTGAGGCCGATTTGGAAGAAGCCTGGAAAGGCGTGGAAGCGGTCGAGGCTCATACTGCCATTGTCGCCGAGTATGAGAAGTGGAAGTCTCGGCGACTCACCCTCGAAGAGGCCGATCGCGGATTCTCCGATCTTCCGGCCTTGATAAACCAGGCCAAAGAGATGGAGGAGGAGCCAAACCATGCCCTTGAGTCCGACACGGATGATTCCGAACGAACCGAGTCCGATCATTCTGCCTCTAGCCATGCCGAGTAGCATAGGGTTTTCACTTGGCTTTTGTTTTTTTTGCCTTTGCCGGCCTCTTTGATGTAAATGTACTCTTTATAAAAGTATCCTTTGCATACATGCAAGTTGCACTTCTCTTGTGTCTTCGTTTGAGTGCTTATTTTTATTTTTTCTCGAATTATTGGTCCGTTTTCGGACAAGATGATCTGTAGTCATTGGTTAACTCTGCCCGTGGGACTCACCGAATGTTTTGTGACCTCGGATCTTTCTATGCCCATGATAGGGGCTTTTCTGGGACCGTCGTTTTTCGTAGCCGGTTTGGCCTTGTCTAATTTCGGCCATAGTGTCCGGTGTAGGGCGTATAAATTGAACAATGCCAAAATACGGTCATTGTAAATTGCAAGTGTTTGTACATATGAGAATTTTCATTTCCTGTATCTTTTCATTTCTTGTATCTTTGCCGTAGCAAACACTAAATGGGATACAATTCATTATGATCGTTTGGTCCTTACATCGAAGGAGGTGGCCAGTGGCCGGCCTCTGTTTTTGCCGTGGCAAATGCTGAATGGGACACGATTCATTATGATCGTTTGGTCCTTACATTGAAGGAGGTGGCCAGTGGCCGGCCTCTGTTTTTGCCGTGGCAAATGATGAGCTTCTTTCTTTATTTCTCTTTATCGTTTCATGCTCCGATGTGGGTACTGTGCCCCCTTAACACTTGTCCGAGCTTCGAGGTCGGGTGAGTGTTACTAAGCCCCCACTCGGAAGATGTAACCTCGGATACCCGAGTTCTGGCCCTTTATCTTCGTCGCGTAGCACGTTGTACTTGTTGCCTCGTTAAAAACCTCGTCGGAAAACCCATTTTGGGACAAAACCGCACTAAGGAAAAGAGTGCAACACGTGCTTTCAGTCCTAAATTCTATTTTTGTGCCGCCCTCGATTTCCTGTAAAAAAGGCAGCATGGTTATCAAAAGGTATATATAAGAGGATCATACCTTAGCAGTAGTATCTTTTTAGGTGGCCTATGTTCCAGTTGTTGCGCAGGCATTGCCCATCCATGGACTCTAGCTGGTATGATCCTTTGCCCGTTACACCAGTCACCTTGTACGGTCCTTCCCAGTTCGGTCCTAGCTTTCCCTCATTTGGTTTCTTTGTATGCAAAGTAACTTTTCGAAGTACCAAGTCCCCAACTCGAAAATGCCGAAAGTTGGCTCTCCGATTGTAGTATCTTTCTGTTCTCTGCTTTTGGGCCGCAATTCGGACCAATGTTCTTTCACGCATCTCATCGGCGAGGTCGAGTCTTACGGCCATGGCCTCCCCGTTTAATTCCTCAGTTGCGTACCCGAACCGGAGAGTCGGCTCACCAACTTCGACGGGGATAAGGGCTTCGGCCCCGTATACCAATGAGAAGGGGGTCTCGCCCGTGCTAGACTTGGCCGTGGTTCGGTATGCCCATAGTGTCACACCCCATTTTTACCCGGAGGTTAAAATTAGAAGTATGACGTATTGGAGATTCCTGTTTTGTTTGTTGTTAAGGAGTCGCCACCTAATTATTTATGGTGAATTAGGACACCTAAAGTTTATTAAAGGTATGTTTAAAGTTAGCTGTGTTTAAAGTCTGCGAAACTTAAGATTCTAGGTAAGGGTTCAATTAGTCTAAAGGGAAGGTATTAGGCACCCTTTAAGACCCATTAACAATGGTTAACCGACCGGACTTATGATTAATTAGGCTAAGGGTAAATATAGTATTATAAATGTTTGGGAAAGTTTTTTAAAGTAAAAGGTAATAGTGTTATTAGAAATAAGACATGTAAAATAATAAGTTGTATAAAACAAATATGTCTATTGTTACTTTGTAAACACGACTTATAAATGTTATTAATTTTTAACGAAAGTGTAATAATAATGTTTAAAATAATACTTGTAGAAAACGTAGTGATTTGATAAGAGTTTAATTATACATAAACCAAAAGAAATGGGATGAGTGATGTTTATATATATATATATGGAGAAAAATGACTAAAATTTAAAAGAGTTATTTAATAAAAGTTTTAAAGGTTGTTTAGACAAATATGAATTTCAAGTGTTGGAAAGAAACTAAAGTGAAAGAGTTATTCGTTGAATTAGTTTGCCTTTTATTCCTTAGATTAAGCTAATCGTTAGTGTAGGATTGGTGATGTTTTAAGTTTCTAATAATAGTGAGCATAAATTATTATTCCTTTAGCCAAAGATGTAATCATGCTATCTTTAAAAAATCAATTATTCAAATAAATGTTATAGGTACTATAAATAGTTTTAAAAAATAGAAATGAATGTAATTTGTGGAATTAACTACCCATTACACTAATATTAAACTGCTAGTTCTATTAAGGTTCATTCTAGCTAAGAAACCCAAAACAATGTAAAATGTTAATTGCGTGATACAAGTTAGACACACAAAGTAGAACAAAAAGGGAAATATAATCAATGGGCTAGGTCCATCTTAGGACTGCTGCTGCACGTTGCTGTTGGGCTTCAGCCCAGCGATATGAAATTAAATGAATTGGCCCATTTTGACCGATCACTGTAGATCTGCTGCTGCTATTGGGCTTGGCCCAGAAATTCCTTTTTATTATTTTGTCGCAAGTGGGTTGACTCGAGAGAAAAAAATTTCGTTGGGCCTTGGCCCAATACCGAATGCGGAGAAGGATGAATCCCTCGAAGTCGTATACGAGATGGTCATGCACAAAAAAAAATAAAAGGGATTAGTGTACAATCCATAAAACTCGACATATATGATGCAAATCTAAAAATAGGCTAATAGTTTTCGACTAATACGTGACTAATTTAAACAAGTAATGGGAAAAGAAGTTAAACGAATATAATGGGTCCATGTTCGGATTAGATGTCCACAAAGGAATCTCAACAGCCACACGAGCAACTGAGCGGCAAACCAACACAATGTCTAGCCAAAGCGATATAAGGCAGCAATGATTCAACCAAATAAACACCGAACTATCGATGGTTTATTGTAGTAAACAACAATAGTAACAGGCAGCCGTATATAGCAACAACCATATTTTTATCCAATGTGACGTATGTTCATTTTTTGTTGGGCCGTATGTACATATGTAAGCATGATGGCTGAAGTATTGGTCTTCATAAAAATGATCCGATTCTTAGTTATAACAGAGAGAAACTGCCACAATCAACAAATTATTAGCGCCGGTCGTACAATTTAAACAGAGTTATTTAAATCACGGTTAGCCATTTTAAGGTTAAAAATGACCAGAACACAAAAGACCATCAACAAGCAATTCAAACACAGAAATATGAAGGCAGCAGCCGAACTTAGACGAAAGAAAGAAAAAGGGGATAAAAGGCAACACATACAAATGACAATACTTAACAACGTGACACTTAGTATAAGAGGTGATGCCTTAAAACCAAAGAGGAAAAAAGTAGCAGTTTATAGTAGAAGGACAGAAGATGTAAAACTGGGCAAGCAGAGTTGATGTACACAAATATAGCATGGGACAAAACACATTGTCATGGCATAAGTGCACTCAAGTTGCAAATAAGAACTCAACGTATTGACTTTGACAATTTCACATGGGATGCACAAATAGGGTGAGGGTACAAATTTAAACCTAAACAACTATGGGAGAAAAATCATTGTAGATGGAGGCCGAAATCCCTTTTAGTTCAACTGGTTTTCTAAAGGGAAGAAACCAGCTTCGAGTAACAATCTTTCTAAAGCGGAGATTCTCCATTGCCATTTAAACAAATTCAGAAATCAGATTTCATCAAGTTGTAGGGAGAGATTAATCTTAAAATATTACCAAACTTCATTTTCGAATAGAGGACAAACAAGGGATCAACAACTTCATTTTCCAGAACTGATCATGAAAAAGGAATAAGATATTTTAACAGCATCAATTGTTTTAACAGCAGCTGAATACAAAATAAGGATTTGGGACTAAATGAGGCCAATGAACAACATAGGCATACTATATAGTCGTTTCGCTACATCTAAACCACACAGAGGAATCCTCTCTTGAACTTCATAACGAGACAAGAGGATCGACAAAGGAAATGCTCGATATCAGCACAACAAATATCAAGCCTCAAACATATAATAGTAATGTGCTCCGAAGACATGATTTTACACTGGGAAACAGAAACTCTAATTCAGGCTTTTATTTCAAACGAGCAGATTCATTTCGCATTCCCAGTGAAAGAAACAGAGGAAATATTGAAGTTTAAAGTTTACCGACCTGTTTTAACCACATACACGATATACTTGAGATATACACAACACGGTGTGTATATCAAATGTATATCGGATGTATGCCCTCTTCTTATCTTGATAACCCAACCGTATATCCTATGTATATTCGGTTTTAAAGTAAGTTAAGTCCTGGAAATTCAAGTCTGAACATCCAAACTACCGTATACATCTTTCAAATTCATTTTAGCGATTAATAATCTATCCTAGCAGCTCCCAAACATCAAGCAAATAGTAGGATAACAAAGAAACTACATAATTACTACACAGAAAACAGAAATAAGCTGGGATTTTGACTAAAATAGAAGCTAACGACTAAAACAATAAATCCCATAATATTACATGTAAAACCATTTTAAATGTTCAGTAATCAAAATAAATCATACTTCACAATTCACAGACCAAGGCAAAGCAAAGCTATGAAGCTTATAAAATCGATTAAGTCATGTTGAACTCTAAATAACCCAGAACGCAGAATTAAGAAACCGATTGGAAATACTGAACAGCAGCAGAACATACACAGTTTCAAGTCCGAAATTGATTCCAATACAACATTATCAGCTAAAGAAAACTAGACAGCAGACGATATTACCTTTTTGTGGTACAGTGACGTGGGGTCGTCGAGGGTTGCGAATCCACACCCGAACTCGACGAGCTCAAACTCGATAAGAGTAACTGGAGTTTAAAAAAAAATCAAGGAAAGACGAGTAAAGTGATTGTTGGCTGTTTTCGTTGATTAAGATTGATGCTTTGGTAGGGATTTCGGTTCTAAATCTTTTCCGTTGATTCGGGTTTCTTGTTCCTAAAAAAAAAACAAACCATTCAAGATCCAAAAATCCCCCTTTCTTTTGCGATCTTTCTTTTTTCAGTGGGTTTTGGTTCCAGATCCTTGTTTTTTCTTCTCTTCCTTTTTCGATCCCCCTTTTCTCTTCCTCCTTTCTCTTCTTATAGGTTTTGTTTCTTTTTGTGCCGAGGAAAGGGGGGAAGGAGGAGCGGGAGAGAGAGGGAACGAGGGAACAAGTGTGGGGAACAAGCGGGGAACAGGGAATAGTGGGTGAGGCGGCCAGGATTTGGTCGCGGAGGTGGGAGAAAAGAGAGAGGGGTGAGCGGCGGTGGTGGAAAGGGAAAGAGAGAGAGGGAGGCGGAAAAGAAGGGGAGAAAATGGAAAGGGAAAGGAAAGAAAGAGGGAGGGAATTAGGTTTTAGGGGGGAATTGGACCGGGTCGGGTAAAATTGTGATTTGGGCTGGTCCGTTTATTTAGGGGTAATGGGCTGGTCCGTTTAGTATTTTAGTTGGGTTAAAATGTGGGTTGGGTATTTAAATGTGGGGTTGTTTAGTTGGGTAGGGAAATAATATTATATTTGTATTTTGGGCCGTTAATTTGGCTGAAAAATATTGGTCCTTCCTCCGCTATTTAATTATTCTTTGGGATTCTAACTGGTATAATATATTATGTAATTAATAATTAATATGTAGAAGAAATAAATATTTTGCAAAAAATGTTGTCTTGTAATCAATTTAACGATTCCAAACCCGAAAAATGAAACGATGACTAACCGTTTAAAATCTGTGATAAAGTAATACTTATAATGTTAAAAGATAAAAGTAGCGAAAATAATAGTAGTGAAAATAAAGTATTTAGCTCGTCAGTAAATTTAAAAACCCCGGGTAAATTAAATAGGAGAGGGACAAAATTGGGTGTCAACAGATGCCCCTCTTCGACTGGAGATGATGTAAGAATCTTCGGGTGAAGAAGTTGACGTAGTAGCCAATTTTGTTTGGACCGACGAATATGAGTTTGTAAGAAAGTACGGTTTAGGGAAATTGATGTAAAAATAAAATAAAAAAAAATTAAGAGGACCTAAGGAATTATGGAAAATTATGGCCGAATCTTAGTTTCGAGTTGCCTTCATATCTCGGGCTGCACGAGAATCAGGCCATGTGTAGTTCGAAAGTTTTTTGTGGGTTCATAATCTTGCGGGGGTTGTAGACAAGTGATGAGAACGCTCAAGAATGGAACCTATGCTTATGGCCTCCTAATTATAAATGTGGCGTGCAAGACACCTTTAAGTAGGACTCTACTAGGCACGATGTAAATTCTTCAAAGATGCCCCAGTGTTGAGTTATGGAGACACTGGGGTGTAGAAAGGAATATGAGATTGTGAAAAGAGTAGTTTTAGTAGAGTTTTAGCGGAGGATGTGAAAGAGAATTTTAACCTACGTATCACGTGTTTGTGGACATAGGCGGAATTGAGTTCGAGAGTAGATTCGTGACCTTTGCTTGTGAGTTTGGTATTCCTCTTTAGCAAATTTGCCCCAGTTCACTGCGTAAGATAAAGTTCCACGTTGTGTTGTGTCCCTGCAGGTTGTATTTTCTGCCAAAACTGAAATTCATGTCAAAATTAGTAATAAAGTTAAAAGTGTAAAACTATAAAGAGTGTAAATTATAGTAAATATGATTGGGGGAAAAAATGAAGCCGTGTGGCCAATGTTCTCTCTGGTTGTCTCCAGGGACTTGAATGAATGCGTGATGCGTATGCTGAGGATGTGATAATATCTCTAGTTGCGTTTGAAGATGATAGTGATAAGGTCTCCGGCTGTCTTCCGGGACTCGATGATAACTGATATCTGCGAATTTTAAGGTAAATTCATTAAAGTGGTAAAGTAGATGATGAAATAAAGGAATGAAGTAAGGAGTAAAATAAGTGTATAGCCGTTTGGCTTTATGCAGGTGAGGTCGTGTAGCCATGCGATGTCTCCGGTTGTCTTCGCGGACTTGATGATATGTCTCCGGTTGTCTTCGGGGACTTGATGCTATGTCTCCGGTTGTCTTCGGGGACTTGATGCTATGTCTCCGATTGTTTTCGGGGACTTGATGATATGTCTCCGGTTGTCTTCAGAGGCTTAATGATATGTCTCCGGTTGTTTTCGGGGACTTGATGCTACGTCTCCGGTTGTTTTCGGGGACTTGATGCTATGTCTCCGGTTGTCTTCGGGGACTTGATGCTACGTCTCCGGTTGTTTTCGGGGACTTGATGATATGTCTCCGGTTGTCTTCGGGGACTTGATCCTACGTCTCCGGTTGTTTTCGGGGACTTGATGCTAATCCTGTAAAATTCAAGATAAATATGTGAATTCTTATTTTAGGGTAGAATGACCCAATATGTCCTATTTTAGGGTGGACGAACCCAAGTATCCTATTTTAGGGTGGAAGAACCCAAGTATCCTATTTTAGGGTGGAAGAACCCGATATGTCCTATTTTAGGGTGGACGAACCCAAGTATGTCTCCGGTTGTTTTCGAGGACATGATGCATATGCCGTGTGAGGCATTTAAAGAAATGATATCCTATTAAAGGCGGACGAGCCTAAAATGTCCTATTAAAGGCGGGCGATCCTAAAGTGTCCTATTAAAGGCGGACGAGCCTAAAATGTCCTATTAAAGGCGGACGAGCCTAAAGTGTCCTATTAAAGGCGGACGAGCCTAAAGTGTCTTATTAAAGGCGGACAATCCTAGAGTGTCCTATTAAAGGCGGACGAGCCTAAATGCTGTGCGTTTGCGAACAATGATGTTGTCCCTTTGTCGGGCATTTGAAATCAGTAGTGCATATGCAATGCGATGCTTTTGAAAAAATGATGTCCTATTAAAGGCGGATAAGCCTAAAATGTCCTATTAAAGGCGGACGAGCCTAAAATGTATAGTTATCCTCGGGGTGTGATATTGATGCCTCCAGCGGTCTTGGGAGATGCCTCCAGCTGTCTTTGGAAACTCAACAATGATTCCTGCAAAGTTCAGAGTAAAATGGTTAAAGCTGGTAAAGTATATGATAAAATAATTGATAAAGTATGGAGTAAAGTGGTGGAATAGCCGTCTGGCTCATGATGTTGATGGTATCGTGACAGGCCAAATTTAGGACACGTAATTTTGATTTAATTCGCCTTCGATCTCGTCAACCTACAAAAACAGGTGTATAAAGTTACAAAATTATTTTGATAAAAAATAAATTAAAAGACAATGTTGGAAGTAAAGCCGTATGGCTTTTTGAGGCGAGGCCACAATGGGCCAAAGGATGCTTTTCTGCCATGATTGATAGACTTGACTGTTGATCTCGCGCTTTTAGGTTCCTGCACTCAAAGAAAAATTCTTAGTTTGGGAGGGGGGAAGTTGATTCGTGTTGACTCGAAGCTTGACGTTGTTGGCGCTCAATTTGTCTTGTTTGTTTGGATCTTGTGATCTTCGTTCAAGCCTCGGTAGATGAACAGTAGTGAAATAATTGAAAGAAAGTATTTCATTTGAAAGGTAGGTATGTAAGTATATGTATAAGAAAATGTAACTATATGTATATAAGTTGTGAAATATGTATATGTAAATGTATGTATGTAAGGAAATATATGTAAGTTGTAAAATGTTCTGTCAACTTCGGACTATGACATTTCTAAAGCAATTGGTTTATAATATTTCCTGTCTGGTAGCCTTAATCTTGTCAATGTCCCCGTTCTTTTATCTATATTTTTTCTCAAAAAAAATATGCCCCAGTTTTGGTTCTGAAGGGTGTACTAAATTTATGTTGCGGTGTGACCGAACCTTATATAGGATGCCTACGTATCCGCTGAGGAATCAGGTCAGAACGTAGTTCGTATTGGTGAATGGTCTGAAGTTTTCTAATAAAGGGACCGAACCTGATGTGGATTGGTTACGTGTCCCACCAAGGGAATCAGGTCAGCGTAGTTCTGTTGTGTAAATGGTAAAAGGTTTGTTGGTTTTCTACCTAATTATGACTAACCCGTATGTTGAAAGTCTACGAATCCCGCCAAAGGAATCAAGTCATGTGTAATTCTCCTTACATAAGGATTTCTGATTTTATGTTATAATGCAACCGAACCCTGTGTGGGCTGCCTACGTATCCCCCACGGGAATCAGGTCAGCGTAGTTCGCACGCATAAGATATTTTTTTTTTTTTTTTTAAATGCAACCGAACCCTATGTGGGCTGCCTACGTATCCCACCACGGGAATCAGGTCGGAACGTAGTTCGTACTGCATAAGATATTTTAGATTTTTGTTGTAAAGCAACCGAACCCTATGTAGGCTGCCTACGTATCCCCCATGGGAATCAGGTCAGCGTAGTTCGTACTGCATAAGATATTTGTTTTTTGGATTTTTGTTGTAAAGCAACCGAACCCTACGTGGGCTGCCTACGTATCCCCCATGGGAATCAGGTCAGCGTAGTTCGTACGCATGCAAATGGGAAAAATTCTAACCTAGTATGACCGAGTCCCTATGTGGGCTGCCTACGTATCCCACCACGGGAATCAGGTCGGAACGTAGTTCGTATCGTGGTTGTTAAAGGAAAGGTTGCAAACTAACCGTCTTACCTAATGTCGTCCTTTGACTTCTTCTTAGATTGCTAGCTTTCAGGCTTATGTCATCACCTATCGGCTATTTCAATTTCTTTCGAGTGGAATCTTGTTTTATCCTCTAAACTCTTTGTTGTACGTTATTTATTCGTTCGTTTTATGTCACAATCGTAAAGTTGGCAAATTTGAGTAGAAAAATAATAATAATAGATGATTAATGACAATACTTAACAACGTGACACTTAGTATAAGAGGTGATGCCTTAAAACCAAAGAGGAAAAAAGTAGCAGTTTATAGTAGAAGGACAGAAGATGTAAAACTGGGCAAGCAGAGTTGATGTACACAAATATAGCATGGGACAAAACACATTGTCATGGCATAAGTGCACTCAAGTTGCAAATAAGAACTCAACGTATTGACTTTGACAATTTCACATGGGATGCACAAATAGGGTGAGGGTACAAATTTAAACCTAAACAACTATGGGAGAAAAATCATTGTAGATGGAGGCCGAAATCCCTTTTAGTTCAACTGGTTTTCTAAAGGGAAGAAACCAGCTTCGAGTAACAATCTTTCTAAAGCGGAGATTCTCCATTGCCATTTAAACAAATTCAGAAATCAGATTTCAGCAAGTTGTAGGGAGAGATTAATCTTAAAATATTACCAAACTTCATTTTCGAATAGAGGACAAACAAGGGATCAACAACTTCATTTTCCAGAACTGATCATGAAAAAGGAATAAGATATTTTAACAGCATCAATTGTTTTAACAGCAGCTGAATACAAAATAAGGATTTGGGACTAAATGAGGCCAATGAACAACATAGGCATACTATATAGTCGTTTCGCTACATCTAAACCACACAGAGGAATCCTCTCTTGAACTTCATAACGAGACAAGAGGATCGACAAAGGAAATGCTCGATATCAGCACAACAAATATCAAGCCTCAAACATATAATAGTAATGTGCTCCGAAGACATGATTTTACACTGGGAAACAGAAACTCTAATTCAGGCTTTTATTTCAAACGAGCAGATTCATTTCGCATTCCCAGTGAAAGAAACAGAGGAAATATTGAAGTTTAAAGTTTACCGACCTGTTTTAACCACATACACGATATACTTGAGATATACACAACACGGTGTGTATATCAAATGTATATCGGATGTATGCCCTCTTCTTATCTTGATAACCCAACCGTATATCCTATGTATATTCGGTTTTAAAGTAAGTTAAGTCCTGGAAATTCAAGTCTGAACATCCAAACTACCGTATACATCTTTCAAATTCATTTTAGCGATTAATAATCTATCCTAGCAGCTCCCAAACATCAAGCAAATAGTAGGATAACAAAGAAACTACATAATTACTACACAGAAAACAGAAATAAGCTGGGATTTTGACTAAAATAGAAGCTAACGACTAAAACAATAAATCCCATAATATTACATGTAAAACCATTTTAAATGTTCAGTAATCAAAATAAATCATACTTCACAATTCACAGACCAAGGCAAAGCAAAGCTATGAAGCTTATAAAATCGATTAAGTCATGTTGAACTCTAAATAACCCAGAACGCAGAATTAAGAAACCGATTGGAAATACTGAACAGCAGCAGAACATACACAGTTTCAAGTCCGAAATTGATTCCAATACAACATTATCAGCTAAAGAAAACTAGACAGCAGACGATATTACCTTTTTGTGGTACAGTGACGTGGGGTCGTCGAGGGTTGCGAATCCACACCCGAACTCGACGAGCTCAAACTCGATAAGAGTAACTGGAGTTTAAAAAAAAATCAAGGAAAGACGAGTAAAGTGATTGTTGGCTGTTTTCGTTGATTAAGATTGATGCTTTGGTAGGGATTTCGGTTCTAAATCTTTTCCGTTGATTCGGGTTTTTTGTTCCTAAAAAAAAAACAAACCATTCAAGATCCAAAAATCCCCCTTTCTTTTGCGATCTTTCTTTTTTCAGTGGGTTTTGGTTCCAGATCCTTGTTTTTTCTTCTCTTCCTTTTTCGATCCCCCTTTTCTCTTCCTCCTTTCTCTTCTTATAGGTTTTGTTTCTTTTTGTGCCGAGGAAAGGGGGGAAGGAGGAGCGGGAGAGAGAGGGAACGAGGGAACAAGTGTGGGGAACAAGCGGGGAACAGGGAATAGTGGGTGAGGCGGCCAGGATTTGGTCGCGGAGGTGGGAGAAAAGAGAGAGGGGTGAGCGGCGGTGGTGGAAAGGGAAAGAGAGAGAGGGAGGCGGAAAAGAAGGGGAGAAAATGGAAAGGGAAAGGAAAGAAAGAGGGAGGGAATTAGGTTTTAGGGGGGAATTGGACCGGGTCGGGTAAAATTGTGATTTGGGCTGGTCCGTTTATTTAGGGGTAATGGGCTGGTCCGTTTAGTATTTTAGTTGGGTTAAAATGTGGGTTGGGTATTTAAATGTGGGGTTGTTTAGTTGGGTAGGGAAATAATATTATATTTGTATTTTGGGCCGTTAATTTGGCTGAAAAATATTGGTCCTTCCTCCGCTATTTAATTATTCTTTGGGATTCTAACTGGTATAATATATTATGTAATTAATAATTAATATGTAGAAGAAATAAATATTTTGCAAAAAATGTTGTCTTGTAATCAATTTAACGATTCCAAACCCGAAAAATGAAACGATGACTAACCGTTTAAAATCTGTGATAAAGTAATACTTATAATGTTAAAAGATAAAAGTAGCGAAAATAATAGTAGTGAAAATAAAGTATTTAGCTCGTCAATAAATTTAGAAACCCCGGGTAAATTAAATAGGAGAGGGACAAAATTGGGTGTCAACACATAGCACCTCGGGTAATACTTCTCTCCAATGGTGCTTCGATGCTTCTAGCCTTTTCCTCAGGTTTTGGATTATTGTTTTGTTTGTGGATTCCGCTTGCCCGTTTGCACATGGGTGATATGGGGTCGACACAATCTTCTTGATCTTCAACCCTTCGAGAAAGTTGTTGACCTTGCTACCCACGAATTGAGGACCGTTATCACAAGTTATTTCGGCCGGGATGCCAAAACGGCAGACGATGTGATCCCAAATGAAGTCGATAACCTCCTTTTCTCTGATTTTTTCAAAGGCCTGTGCTTCGACCCATTTAGAAAAATAGTCAGTCATAAATAAGATAAAACGGGGTAACGGACCCACGATGTCCATTCCCCACTTCATGAACGGCCATGGTGAGACCACCGAATGCAGCAACTCCCCGGGCCGGTGAACCATCGGGGCATGTCTCTGACACCCATCACACTTTTGGACAAAACTTTTCGCGTCCTCATCCATACGATTCCAGTAGTATCCGGCTCTGATAAGCTTTCGGACCAGAGCTTCCGCCCCAGAGTGATTTCCGCAGGTTCCTTCATGTACTTCTCTCATCACATACTCCGTTTCCCCAGGGCCCAAACATTTAGCCAAGGGTCCGTAGAAAGATCGCCGGTATAATTGGCCGTCCACTAAGCAAAAACGGGCCGCTTTCGTTCGTAACGAACGTGACTCCTTCGGGTCGCTTGGGAGCTTATCATCACGCATGTAGTCAATGTATTTGTTGCGCCAATCCCAAGTCAAACCTGTTGAATATATTTCGGCATGCCCGCTTTCCATGGCCGTGTTTGATAGTAGCACCGTTGATCCAGGGTTGATTTCGGCCCCTTCGACCACGGATCCCAAATTTGCCAATGCATCGGCCTCGCAGTTCTTCTCTCTTGGTATATGCTGCATGGTCCATTTTTTAAATCGGTGAAGTACCACTTGGGTTTTTTCGAGGTACCTCTGCATCCGTTCGTCCTTGACTTCAAACGTGCCATTCACCTGGTTTGCGACCAAAAGCGAGTCACACTTTGCCTCGATAGTTTCTGCCCCCATGCTCCGGGCCAATTCCAAACCTGCGAACATAGCCTCATACTCGGCTTCATTGTTAGTTAATCTGGTAGTTTTGATTGACTGTCGGATAACATCACCGGCCGGGGCCCTAAGGACAATACCAAGCCCGGAACCTCTAAGGTTCGAGGCCCCGTCCGTATACAGAGACCAAATGCCCGTGGCCTTTCCCGAGGTCAGTAGGAATTCTTTTTCGACCTCGAGAACCATGGCCGGGGCGAAGTCTGCTACGAAATCGGCCAAGATTTGGGATTTGATGGCCATTCGGGGTTTGTATTCGAGGTCGTAACCGCTAACCTCTACAGCCCACTTCGTTAGCCTACCCGACAACTCCGGTTTATGCATGATATTTTTCAAAGTATAAGTAGTTACTACACATATGGGATGGCTTTGAAAATAAGGTTTAAGCTTTCTGGAGGCGCTCACTAGTGCTAATGCCAGTTTTTCCAAATGGGGGTAACGGGTCTCCGCGTCCCCCAATGTTCTACTTACATAATAGATAGGGAATTGCGTAACTGATTCTTCTCGGACCAAAACGCCGCTTACCGCCACTTTGGAGACAGCTAGATACAGAAACAGTGTCTCACCTGCCTTCGGTGTGTGCAGTAGAGGGGGGCTAGATAAGTATTTCTTCAGATCCTGTAGAGCTTCTTGGCACTCGGGTGTCCAGGCAAAATCGTTCTTCTTTCTGAGCAAGGAGAAGAACCGGTGACTCCTGTCCGAGGATCTCGATATGAAGCGACTCAGTGCTGCGATTCTCCCGGTGAGTTTCTGAACACCCTTTATGTTGTTCACCACTTCAATATCTTCGATGGCTTTGATCTTATCCGGGTTGATTTCGATCCCTCGGTTTGACACCATGAAACCCAGGAATCTGCCAGATCTTACTCCGAAGGCACACTTCTCCGGGTTGAGCTTCATGTTGTATTTGCGAAGCACATCGAAGGTTTCCTGCAAATGCTTTAAATGGTCCTCTGTTTCCAGGGACTTAACAACCATATCGTTAACGTAAACTTCCATTGTTTTCCCTATTTGTTCTTCGAACATTCCATTAACTAGGCGTTGATAGGTTGCACCGGCATTTTTTAATCCGAAAGGCATGACATTATAACAGTAGGTCCCGTACCGGGTGATGAAGGACGTTTTCTCTTGGTCCTCCGGGTACATCCGGATCTGGTTGTACCCGGAGTAAGCGTCGAGAAAACTCAACATCTCGTGACCGGCCGTTGCATCGATCATCCTATCGATGTGAGGCAACGGAAACGAGTCCTTCGGACATGCCTTGTTTAAATATTTGAAATCAACACACATTCGAAATTTGTTACCTTTTTTGGGCACTACCACAACGTTAGCCAGCCACTCCGGGTACTTCACTTCCCGTATGGAGCCTATTTTCAAAAGTTTTGTTACCTCGTCCTTCACGAATGCGTGCTTAGCCTCCGCCATGGGTCTTCTTTTCTGCTTCACCGGAGAAAACTTCCCGTCCAGGCTGAGCTTGTGAGTTGCTATGTCCGGTGATATACCTGTCATATCTATATGCGACCATGCAAAGCAATCGGCATTAGCACGGAGGAATTCAATTAATTGACGCCTGAGCTCCGGGGTGAGCCCCGTGCCCAGGTATACCTTTCTATCCGGGAGATATTCGAACAGGATGACCTGCTCCAGCTCCTCCACTGTTGACTGGCTTGCATCTGAATCATCTGGCATGACAAACGACCTGGGTACCTCGTAATCTTCCTCCTCATGCACCGGATTAAACCCGGCGCTCTTTGATTGCTATTTGGGAACTCCCCTTCCCCCCCTATTGCACATTTCTCTTCCGGCCCCTTGGGCCGATGTGCCACTTCCTCTACTGCGAACATTTCCCTTGCAGCGGGTTGCTCGCCTCGGATGGTTTTCACTCCTTCCGGCGTGGGGAACTTTAACAGCTGGTGTAGTGTTGAAGGTACTGCCCTCATGTTATGTATCCAAGGTCTGCCCAATAGTGCATTATATTTCATGTCCCCCTCGATCACGTAGAACACCGTTTGCTGAATGGTGCCACCCACGTTTACAGGCAGTGAGATTTCCCCTTTTGTGGTTTCGCTTGCCATATTAAACCCACTTAATACCCGGGCCACGGGCACGATCTGACCGAGCAGCCCCAGCTGTTCGACCACCCTCCATCGGATGATGTTGGCCGAGCTACCTGGGTCAACCAAAATTCGTTTGACCTTAGTTTTAAAGACTAGCATAGAAATTACCAATGCATCATTATGGGGTTGGATGATGCCCTCCGCGTCTTCGTCATCAAAGAAGATAGATCCCTTGGTCGAACGATCTCGGGTGCGCTTTTCTCGGACAATAGAGATCTTTGTCCGTTTCATTACCGGCCCTCGAGGGACATCAGTGCCCCCTACTATCATGTTGATCGTATGTTGGGGTTCAACAGGCTCGGACCTTTGATAGGATTCTCTTTCCTTATAGTGATTTTTGGCCCTCTCGCTCAGCAAATCTCGGAGGTGACCGTTTTTCAACAGCCGGGCTACCTCCTCTCTCAATTGACGGCAATCTTCAGTTCGATGACCGTGGGTCCCGTGATATTCGCACACTACGCTCGGATCTCGCTGACCCGGGTCTGTCCTCAATGGTTTAGGCCATCTTACATCGGGTACACGCCCAATGGCTGAGACTAGTCCCGAGGTACTAACGTTGAAGTTGTACTCCGAAATTTTTGGAGGTACTTTATTGCTGGCGGAACTTCCGGTATCACTCCTGAACGAGAGTCCCCGACTGTTAGACGGGCGTTCAACCCGCTTGCTGCCCCGTCCCGAGAAATGGCTCGGATTCTCTGTTGTTTTTTCCGACCTGAGATTTTGCTTCTCCGTGTAAGGATATGGCCGGAACCTCTCTTTCGATGATTCGGACTTGACTTCATATCCCTTCCTCGGTGCCTCGAAACCTCTATTTACTTTGGACCTCACCGGAGAGAGCTCGAGTTGGTCATCCTCCACCCAAATTTTCGACTCATACCTGTTGTGGACGTCGGCCCAGGTTACGGCCTCGTATTCTAACAAACTTTCTTTCAATTTGGCCGAGGCCACAGAACTTAGCACGTTGAGTCCTTTCGTGAAGGCCTGCGCGGCCCATTCTTCTGGCACCGGAGGGAGCTCCATTCGTTCCCTCTGGAACCGGGTGACGAATTCCCGTAGTAGCTCATCGTCCCTTTGGGTTATCCGGAAGATATCAGCCTTACGGGCTTGCACCTTTATCGCACCGGCATGTGCCTTCACGAACGCATCGGCGAGCATTTCGAAAGAAGTGATCGAATGCTCGGGTAGGTGGTCATACCATGTCAACGCTCCCTTCGACAGAGTTTCCCCAAATTTCTTTAACAACACCGACTCGATATCATCCTCTTCCATATCATTGCCTTTTATGGCACAAGTATACGAGGTCACGTGCTCGTGCGGGTCCGTGGTGCCGTCATATTTCTGTATGTCGGGCATTTTGAACCTCTTCGGGATCAGTTTCGGGGCCGCACTTGGCGGAAAAGGCCTTTGGATGTACCTCTTCGAATTCGGTCCCTTCTTAGAGGTGGAGCCCCCGGTATCTGGTCCACCCGTGAATTGTACGTCTCGACCCTCTTCTCGGTCGAATCCACCCGTTTCGCCAAGGTCTCGAGCATTTTTAGGACCTCAGTTGAGGAGCCGGCTCTGGAGCCATCGCTCTCGACCATTCGCTCTCTGTTTCTTCCGGTTTCAGCCGTACCCTTTGACTTTACCGGCCCTGCTTCACCCTTTCCGCTCTGCAGCTGAGCAATCGCTAGCCCTTGAATGGAACTTCAGGTAAGTTCTGAGAGTAGGTTAGGCCTGTTAGATAGTTTGTAATATATATGAAGTAGGATTGTCCCAAAATATAAGGCAAAAAGAGTTTGAACACTTAATATATTAAAAGTCTTGGTATTATTTAAAATTTGAATTACAAGAACACGTTGTTCATGAAAGAACATGCCTATTTACGAAACAAGGTGACTATTCAGAAAAGTCACTATTCTAACTCTATAAATAAGGCTTTCCTTCGTGAAGTGACTATGAAAAATTTACAGGGATAATCTGAGCTTTATTGTATCTAGAAGGAAATTGCTTGTATTTTCCCTGATATGTATACGGGTAAAATCTCTTTAAGGAAAGTCGATTTATCCACGCCTCGAAGCCATTTCTTCATCAATTATGTTTGCCTGTTTTTCTAACAAGGCCATTCATATGTCAAAAGAAAATACTATGAGGTATAGAAATCCTTCAAGCTCTTAGCTTATTCAATTAATAGTTTAATACCGTCTTATGTAGAGCAACCATAGATGGATTCCAACTGATGGACGAAGAAGTTGTTGGCAAACATACGAGTAGGGATTAAAGCTTTACATAGAGTATTAATCATATACGTACAAATAGACAGAGGTAGATGAAAGTCATGCTTTTCAAGTAAAATTGAACACATGACTTATAAAAACAAACTTCATTGTCGATCTGTATAATTTATATATCGTCAGTATATATAATTTTAAATTCTTAACCGAAAAGTTCAAGTTAAATGCACTGACCATGCATATAATATTTGCATGATCGAGAACTATAATAAAGAAATACCCACACTGCAGAAAAAACGAAAAAGACAGGAAAGTGCAAATGGAAGAGGAGTCATTAGTCAATGTGCATGTTGCATTTATATGACTTTACTAGTATTTTTTAATTATGACTTGACGGTGGATACTTACTGGCTAGATAAACATGCTGGCAAGTTTTATTAAATTTTTAATTATGATAATATTATTTTGTCGGTAAGATTAAAGATATTATTCAGTTTTGTAAAATGGCAAATCTATCAGCATTAACAGTTATGCGAGATTGGAGGATGCTAAAAAAGAGCGAACAATTTTGAGAATATAATTATATCAAGGAACAACGAATAGTATTACGATTGGGGGATGTAAAGGGAAATACTTGATGAGAAGTAAAAGATGAATATTTTTATTACAAAATATATAACAGTAATTATTTATATTATAATATGATTTTCTTAACGACCACGCGCAGCGCAGATATATGCACGGGTGAAAAAATAAAGGCACACACTTTAATTACCACGTACAGAGTCACAATAGCCTTCAAACAAAATAATTAAGGAATACTGAAATTACCCTTGCACCAAGCAGGCAGACATGACCACGGGATAATTACCCCTGTAAAAGGTAAGACTACGGCCACGTAGCTGCTTTTCTAGAGACTTATATATAGAAGTCATCATAGGCTCTCATGCATTTATCATCTGGTTACTTTCATAAGAGTCTCTTCTCCCACCACTCTTTGAACAATATATCTCTAATACTATATGCTCTTTTGCTTGTCATTTTGATTGTATATCCAACCTTAAGTTCCTACAATATGTTTTCCATTCTACTTCAAAACCATGTCATTAGATCCTCAGAACGATCAGATGAAATTGGGACGATACAGAGAAGATCGTCACATCCAGATAAGAAGAGCATCTCCCGCCAACCAAAATCAGCTAATTACAAACCACCCACTCCTATCACAAAAACTGGGACTAGTACAAAGAGTGTACTCAATGACCCAAGTTTACAGTCCACATGGGCTCATCGAGCATGGATGGTCAGTGGGTTCACCACCGTGCTGATTTCTTTAGCAAGTTCCGCCACAGGGGCCATAGACTCACATACATGGGTCGGGCCCCTTATAGCAGGTTTCATCGGCTACGTCTTATCAGACTTAGTTAGTGGAATCTTTCACTGGGCAATTGACAATTACGGCAGTGCCAAAACCCCTGTATTCGGGAGACTAATTGATGCATTTCAAGATCACCATCAATGGCCATGGAGTACCACCCGGTATCAATTTGCTAAAAATCTGCACGAGCACGCACGTGCAGTGACTTTCACAGTCCTCCCGATCAACCTTCTCTGTAACAACCCGACGATTCTGGCTTTCGTGGGAGTTCTTTCGGGTTGCCTTATGTTCAGCCTGCAGATTCATTCATGGGCTCATGGCACAAAAAGTGAGTTACCTTCAATCGTGTTAGCACTACAAGATGCTGGAATAATTCTTTCGAGGTCAAATCACGCCGCGCATCATCGCCCCCCTTACAACAACAGTTATTGCACTGTGAGTGGATTATGGAACCAGTATTTGGATAGATATAAGTTTTTTGAGTTGCCGGAGATGATTTTCTTCTATAAATTTGGAGTTCGGCCGCGGTCTTGGAATGAACCAACTTCAGAATGGACTGAAGAAACTGAGACACTTGAATCTCTGCCTGCTTCACATTGAATTCAATTAGTCCCTGCAAGAACGGTACAAGATCACATGTTTTGAAGGGTTGTCTGGTAGGGTGTATAAAAATGGTATTGAATAAAGTGTGTAAGTAATGTTGTAATTTGTTATGTTGTTTATCCGTGGTTTGATTTTTTGTATTAAATGGAAAGGGTGTATTAGAATAAGAATAGTACTGAATCGGGTGTATAAGAAAAAATTATAATTGTAATTGAAAATAAGAAATTATTTTTAAGTCAATCAATAATTAATAAATATTGTACAATCAGAAATACTATGATAATATACACAAGTATAAAAAGAGATCAAACAAGAAAATGTTATAAAATCAAAGAGTAACAATATAAAAGGATGAAAGCTATAGAATTATAGAGACAAGAGATGAGAACTTTCTTATTCATCCAAGTGTGTTCTCAAGTATGTTCAAGTGTATAGCCATTACATACCATGTAGCTATTTATAGGAATACATGACATTAATCCTTGAGAATGTGGGGAAGATTATGGGGTGTGGGAGATCAATGGTGAGGTAGTGGATGTGTGACATTACTACACATAATGGTGGCCATTACACCTAGAAGTTATGGACATCCACATAAATAATATATTTACAACAGAAAATAAATTAAAAAAAAATACAGAAAAAATCATTACAACTATCCACCATACCGCGGGGGCACCTTACTTAGTTCACTAGTTGTCATACACGTAGCAACACATCCATGAAGACGTCTTTCCAATACAGTTTTCGTACCAATAATTCGATTCATGGTACTATAATGTACCCATCAAACATGTGAATATGTAATGTACCTGTCAACAAATTAATCCTTTGTACTAAATCGGGCGGAGTTGGTTGAGTGAGTGATCTCTCACATGGGAAATTTGGGATTGATACTATGTACTATGTATAGCATTTTCTCTGTCCCATACTTGCACATTTTCTTTTTTATTTTTTCTCATATCATATTTATATTAAAAGTATTTAATTTTAAGAAATCAAATCTTACCTAAAATGAGATCATTTATATAATATGAACATTTAAGATTTATTTTTAAGCAATCAGTTTTGGAAAAGTATACTTTCATTTTAAATTTTATGCTCAATCAAATAATACTACATGTAATCGGCAATAATTGTAGGGTGTTAGATTGTCGTATCTCCACGAGGAATGAACAAGTGCGTAAAAGGTCTGCCACTTTTTTTTTTTTTTTTTTTTTTAAATCCTCCATTACGGAATGGGGTTAGGATGACCCCAACCTGTATATACCAACCAAAGGGAAAGATATACGATTAGGAGTCTTATCCTTGCCTCCATGTGGAGTGCAAAGGACTTGCACAATTTGTGTGCTTTATAGTTCAGGTTGTCTATTTTTCTTTTGTCCTTTGTTTCACTATAAAGAAACGTGAACCTTGTTTTTTGCATTATATAAAAACCGCCCCCGGGGACTATAATTTTTTTTTAAAAAAAAAAAAACTATAAAGAAACGTTAACGATGGAAAACAAAATCAACAGAACACACATAAATTTAATATAAAGTTCGGTTGTTCTTTTTAATTTTTATCGTATATAATACATGCATAAGCTATGCTGGAGCTTATTCATTATCTTGTGCGGAATATATAGCAACAACATACCCAGTATAATTTCACCATCGGGTTGGGGAGAATAGAGGAATATAATGTGAAATAAGGATTAAGGAATTGTTCTTTTTTTTTTTTTTTTAAATGGCCTAAATAGAGCATAGTGCAAATTAATGACTTTTACTTATTTCTTATCATTCTTGGAACGGAAAAGGCTCAAATATGTCATCGAACTATCAGAAATGACTCATTTATGCCATTCGTCAATAATTTGGCTCATTTATGCCATCGAACTATCAGAAATGGCTCATCCATGCCATTTTTCATTAATGCAGGTTTTACAATGCCAGATATGACACTTAGCCTCCAATTAGAGGTCCATATCATTTAATTAAACCAGCACAAATTTGTGGGTTGGGTTTTGGTTTAATTTAAGATTTAATTTGTGTTGGTTTAATTAAACGACGTGGACCTCTAATTGGTGACCAAGTGTCATATCTGGTATTGTAAAACCGACTTTTTAGAAAAATGGTATGGATGAGCCATTTCTGATAGTTCGGTGGCATAAATGAGCCAAACTATTGACGAGTGGCATAAATGAGCCATTTCTGATAGTTCGATGGCATATTTGAGCCTTTTCCGTTCTTATAAACAATGGATTATATAGTATGCTTTGAAACAGTGCAAGTCTTATGAACGGATACCCTATATGGTTATTTTTCCACTAAATTATTTAGTCTGGGATATTTGTATTCTTGAAATTAAGATTATACTATAAAACATAAAAATATTAGTTACGTGCATAGAAAACTAAATTATTGTGTTGAACGCATGTTTATAAAGTTTCAAAAATGATATTTTCTCAATTTTTATTTAGGATATTAAAAGTGATCATATTTCTCTCATTTCCCCTTTTATCTTATACCTTATTTTGCAAATCCAATTCAATAAATACAAAAGAAAACTAAACTTTGTGTTGAACCTTTTTATATTTATTATTCATGAAACTAATATTTTATAATAAGATTACAAAAGCATTACAATAATACATATAAAACTATGTGTTGCTTCGGATTTCTAATTCAGTTCTTCTATGGAATACAATATTTATTTTATAGTTTCATTTTGATTATTAAATTTTTAATTATGATAATATTATTTTGTCGGTAAGATTAAAGATATTATTCAGTTTTGTAAAATGGCAAATCTATCAGCATTAACAGTTATGCGAGATTGGAGGATGCTAAAAAAGAGCGAACAATTTTGAGAATATAATTATATCAAGGAACAACGAATAGTATTACGATTGGGGGATGTAAAGGGAAATACTTGATGAGAAGTAAAAGATGAATATTTTTATTACAAAATATATAACAGTAATTATTTATATTATAATATGATTTTCTTAACGACCACGCGCAGCGCAGATATATGCACGGGTGAAAAAATAAAGGCACACACTTTAATTACCACGTACAGAGTCACAATAGCCTTCAAACAAAATAATTAAGGAATACTGAAATTACCCTTGCACCAAGCAGGCAGACATGACCACGGGATAATTACCCCTGTAAAAGGTAAGACTACGGCCACGTAGCTGCTTTTCTAGAGACTTATATATAGAAGTCATCATAGGCTCTCATGCATTTATCATCTGGTTACTTTCATAAGAGTCTCTTCTCCCACCACTCTTTGAACAATATATCTCTAATACTATATGCTCTTTTGCTTGTCATTTTGATTGTATATCCAACCTTAAGTTCCTACAATATGTTTTCCATTCTACTTCAAAACCATGTCATTAGATCCTCAGAACGATCAGATGAAATTGGGACGATACAGAGAAGATCGTCACATCCAGATAAGAAGAGCATCTCCCGCCAACCAAAATCAGCTAATTACAAACCACCCACTCCTATCACAAAAACTGGGACTAGTACAAAGAGTGTACTCAATGACCCGAGTTTACAGTCCACATGGGCTCATCGAGCATGGATGGTCAGTGGGCTCACCACCGTGCTGATTTCTTTAGCAAGTTCCGCCACAGGGGCCATAGACTCACATACATGGGTCGGGCCCCTTATAGCAGGTTTCATCGGCTACGTCTTATCAGACTTAGTTAGTGGAATCTTTCACTGGGCAATTGACAATTACGGCAGTGCCAAAACCCCTGTATTCGGGAGACTAATTGATGCATTTCAAGATCACCATCAATGGCCATGGAGTACCACCCGGTATCAATTTGCTAAAAATCTGCACGAGCACGCACGTGCAGTGACTTTCACAGTCCTCCCGATCAACCTTCTCTGTAACAACCCGACGATTCTGGCTTTCGTGGGAGTTCTTTCGGGTTGCCTTATGTTCAGCCTGCAGATTCATTCATGGGCTCATGGCACAAAAAGTGAGTTACCTTCAATCGTGTTAGCACTACAAGATGCTGGAATAATTCTTTCGAGGTCAAATCACGCCGCGCATCATCGCCCCCCTTACAACAACAGTTATTGCACTGTGAGTGGATTATGGAACCAGTATTTGGATAGATATAAGTTTTTTGAGTTGCCGGAGATGATTTTCTTCTATAAATTTGGAGTTCGGCCGCGGTCTTGGAATGAACCAACTTCAGAATGGACTGAAGAAACTGAGACACTTGAATCTCTGCCTGCTTCACATTGAATTCAATTAGTCCCTGCAAGAACGGTACAAGATCACATGTTTTGAATGGTTGTCTGGTAGGGTGTATAAAAATGGTATTGAATAAAGTGTGTAAGTAATGTTGTAATTTGTTATGTTGTTTATCCGTGGTTTGATTTTTTGTATTAAATGGAAAGGGTGTATTAGAATAAGAATAGTACTGAATCGGGTGTATAAGAAAAAATTATAATTGTAATTGAAAATAAGAAATTATTTTTAAGTCAATCAATAATTAATAAATATTGTACAATCAGAAATACTATGATAATATACACAAGTATAAAAAGAGATCAAACAAGAAAATGTTATAAAATCAAAGAGTAACAATATAAAAGGATGAAAGCAATAGAATTATAGAGACAAGAGATGAGAACTTTCTTATTCATCCAAGTGTGTTCTCAAGTATGTTCAAGTGTATAGCCATTACATACCATGTAGCTATTTATAGGAATACATGACATTAATCCTTGAGAATGTGGGGAAGATTATGGGGTGTGGGAGATCAATGGTGAGGTAGTGGATGTGTGACATTACTACACATAATGGTGGCCATTACACCTAGAAGTTATGGACATCCACATAAATAATATATTTACAACAGAAAATAAATTAAAAAAAAATACAGAAAAAATCATTACAACTATCCACCATACCGCGGGGGCACCTTACTTAGTTCACTAGTTGTCATACACGTAGCAACACATCCATGAAGACGTCTTTCCAATACAGTTTTCGTACCAATAATTCGATTCATGGTACTATAATGTACCCATCAAACATGTGAATATGTAATGTACCTGTCAACAAATTAATCCTTTGTACTAAATCGGGCGGAGTTGGTTGAGTGAGTGATCTCTCACATGGGAAATTTGGGATTGATACTATGTACTATGTATAGCATTTTCTCTGTCCCATACTTGCACATTTTCTTTTTTATTTTCTCATATCATATTTATATTAAAAGTATTTAATTTTAAGAAATCAAATCTTACCTAAAATGAGATCATTTATATAATATGAACATTTAAGATTTATTTTTAAGCAATCAGTTTTGGAAAAGTATACTTTCATTTTAAATTTTATGCTCAATCAAATAATACTACATGTAATCGGCAATAATTGTAGGGTGTTAGATTGTCGTATCTCCACGAGGAATGAACAAGTGCGTAAAAGGTCTGCCACTTTTTTTTTTTTTTTTTTAAATCCTCCATTACGGAATGGGGTTAGGATGACCCCAACCTGTATATACCAACCAAAGGGAAAGATATACGATTAGGAGTCTTATCCTTGCCTCCATGTGGAGTGCAAAGGACTTGCACAATTTGTGTGCTTTATAGTTCAGGTTGTCTATTTTTCTTTTGTCCTTTGTTTCACTATAAAGAAACGTGAACCTTGTTTTTTGCATTATATAAAAACCGCCCCCGGGGACTATAATTTTTTTTTTAAAAAAAAAAAACTATAAAGAAACGTTAACGATGGAAAACAAAATCAACAGAACACACATAAATTTAATATAAAGTTCGGTTGTTCTTTTTAATTTTTATCGTATATAATACATGCATAAGCTATGCTGGAGCTTATTCATTATCTTGTGCGGAATATATAGCAACAACATACCCAGTATAATTTCACCATCGGGTTGGGAGAATAGAGGAATATAATGTGAAATAAGGATTAAGGAATTGTTCTTTTTTTTTTTTTTTAAATGGCCTAAATAGAGCATAGTGCAAATTAATGACTTTTACTTATTTCTTATCATTCTTGGAACGGAAAAGGCTCAAATATGTCATCGAACTATCAGAAATGACTCATTTATGCCATTCGTCAATAATTTGGCTCATTTATGCCATCGAACTATCAGAAATGGCTCATCCATGCCATTTTTCATTAATGCAGGTTTTACAATGCCAGATATGACACTTAGCCTCCAATTAGAGGTCCATATCATTTAATTAAACCAGCACAAATTTGTGGGTTGGGTTTTGGTTTAATTTAAGATTTAATTTGTGTTGGTTTAATTAAACGACGTGGACCTCTAATTGGTGACCAAGTGTCATATCTGGTATTGTAAAACCGACTTTTTAGAAAAATGGTATGGATGAGCCATTTCTGATAGTTCGGTGGCATAAATGAGCCAAACTATTGACGAGTGGCATAAATGAGCCATTTCTGATAGTTCGATGGCATATTTGAGCCTTTTCCGTTCTTATAAACAATGGATTATATAGTTTGCTTTGAAACAGTGCAAGTCTTATGAACGGATACCCTATATGGTTATTTTTCCACTAAATTATTTAGTCTGGGATATTTGTATTCTTGAAATTAAGATTATACTATAAAACATAAAAATATTAGTTACGTGCATAGAAAACTAAATTATTGTGTTGAACGCATGTTTATAAAGTTTCAAAAATGATATTTTCTCAATTTTTATTTAGGATATTAAAAGTGATCATATTTCTCTCATTTCCCCTTTTATCTTATACCTTATTTTGCAAATCCAATTCAATAAATACAAAAGAAAACTAAACTTTGTGTTGAACCTTTTTATATTTATTATTCATGAAACTAATATTTTATAATAAGATTACAAAAGCATTACAATAATACATATAAAACTATGTGTTGCTTCGGATTTCTAATTCAGTTCTTCTATGGAATACAATATTTATTTTATAGTTTCATTTTGATTATTAAATTTTTAATTATGATAATATTATTTTTTCGGTAAGATTAAAGATATTATTCAGTTTTGTAAAATGGCAAATCTATCAGCATTAACAGTTATGCGAGATTGGAGGATGCTAAAAAAGAGCGAACAATTTTGAGAATATAATTATATCAAGGAACAACGAATAGTATTACGATTGGGGGATGTAAAGGGAAATACTTGATGAGAAGTAAAAGATGAATATTTTTATTACAAAATATATAACAGTAATTATTTATATTATAATATGATTTTCTTAACGACCACGCGCAGCGCAGATATATGCACGGGTGAAAAAATAAAGGCACACACTTTAATTACCACGTACAGAGTCACAATAGCCTTCAAACAAAATAATTAAGGAATACTGAAATTACCCTTGCACCAAGCAGGCAGACATGACCACGGGATAATTACCCCTGTAAAAGGTAAGACTACGGCCACGTAGCTGCTTTTCTAGAGACTTATATATAGAAGTCATCATAGGCTCTCATGCATTTATCATCTGGTTACTTTCATAAGAGTCTCTTCTCCCACCACTCTTTGAACAATATATCTCTAATACTATATGCTCTTTTGCTTGTCATTTTGATTGTATATCCAACCTTAAGTTCCTACAATATGTTTTCCATTCTACTTCAAAACCATGTCATTAGATCCTCAGAACGATCAGATGAAATTGGGACGATACAGAGAAGATCGTCACATCCAGATAAGAAGAGCATCTCCCGCCAACCAAAATCAGCTAATTACAAACCACCCACTCCTATCACAAAAACTGGGACTAGTACAAAGAGTGTACTCAATGACCAGAGTTTACAGTCCACATGGGCTCATCGAGCATGGATGGTCAGTGGGTTCACCACTGTGCTGATTTCTTTAGCAAGTTCCGCCACAGGGGCCATAGACTCACATACATGGGTCGGGCCCCTTATAGCAGGTTTCATCGGCTACGTCTTATCAGACTTAGTTAGTGGAATCTTTCACTGGGCAATTGACAATTACGGCAGTGCCAAAACCCCTGTATTCGGGAGACTAATTGATGCATTTCAAGATCACCATCAATGGCCATGGAGTACCACCCGGTATCAATTTGCTAAAAATCTGCACGAGCACGCACGTGCAGTGACTTTCACAGTCCTCCCGATCAACCTTCTCTGTAACAACCCGACGATTCTGGCTTTCGTGGGAGTTCTTTCGGGTTGCCTTATGTTCAGCCTGCAGATTCATTCATGGGCTCATGGCACAAAAAGTGAGTTACCTTCAATCGTGTTAGCACTACAAGATGCTGGAATAATTCTTTCGAGGTCAAATCACGCCGCGCATCATCGCCCCCCTTACAACAACAGTTATTGCACTGTGAGTGGATTATGGAACCAGTATTTGGATAGATATAAGTTTTTTGAGTTGCCGGAGATGATTTTCTTCTATAAATTTAGAGTTCGGCTGCGGTCTTGGAATGAACCAACTTCAGAATGGACTGAAGAAACTGAGATACTTGAATCTCTGCCTGCTTCACATTGAATTCAATTAGTCCCTGCAAGAACGGTACAAGATCACATGTTTTGAAGGGTTGTCTGGTAGGGTGTATAAAAATGGTATTGAATAAAGTGTGTAAGTAATGTTGTAATTTGTTATGTTGTTTATCCGTGGTTTGATTTTTTGTATTAAATGGAAAGGGTGTATTAGAATAAGAATAGTACTGAATCGGGTGTATAAGAATGATATTGATGAATAAAAGTGTATTATAATGGTGGGATTAGATATGCTGGCATAATTACTTATTAACGGTTTGGTTTGTTGTATTATATGAATATGGTGAATTAGAATAGGAATAATACTGAATAGAGTGTATCTAAATAGGAACGGGTGTAAAACTAATACAATAAAAAACACTACCCCCACCAAACAAATGGTTACATAATACGAAAGCTAATGCATTTTTTTTATATACCTCCTATCAAACGACCCCTACGACAAACTGATTAAAAAAAAATAAAAACCCAAAAAATACCGACAAAGTTCGGCTTACTTAATTAGGCTTGATATTAGTATTAAAAAAATGGATCTAATTAGTTTAAATTCTTTTTAGGAGAAAATCGATGTTAGTCCAACCATGAACAATTACCGATAATTAAGAGCCTTAGGGGCTGGAGTTGGACTATACTTTCTTTCATGTCTATGATGCAATTAACATCTGTACCAGGCTGTGCAACAAAAATAAAGGTTGCTTTGTGCTGTTATTAAAGTTGTAGAGCAAATGAAAATTTTAATTCAATTGTGGTTTATGGCCAAATACTTCACAACAATTTCATCCTTGAAGTTGATGGATTTTTATAATGATCTCAAATTAATTTTACAATATTAACTGAGCTCAAATTAATTTTACAATATTAACTGAGCTCACAATTAAATATTTTAGTGCATCCAAAATAAAGGATTTTGCAATATCATATTCTTTCTCTTGTTAGGTAGTTTCCAAACAACTCCATGCAAGTTTACAAATTGGTTTCTTAATCAAGATTAAATTTCAATATGATTCATATTCTTTATCATATAGGATAAAATTACGGATAGTTAATTAGAAAATGATGAGTGTTTTAATTTATATGCTGGTCCTGATATTAGTTTGGATCGGATTATCTCTCACATTGGTAAAAGTTAAGAGATGGACTGCGTTATAAAAATGCTAGTAACAAAAATCTTGATTTATGACATTACCGGTGATTGGTATTCTCATAGGTATATTATAGTTGCAAAGTTAGTTTAGGTACTTCTGTAAGACAAAGTATTAATTTAGGTACTACTCATGAAATTACTGTCGAGAGTTGTAAGATAGTTTTAGTCAAATTAAAAAAGACAACCCGGTGGACTAAGGGTTCGGGGAGTATTGCATTACAAAGTTAAGAAAAAATCACTTAGTTTTACCAAAAAGCGTTATATATAACATAAACTTAGAGAAGGATGTTTAATACTGTACTGTGTAACATGAATTAAATTGAAAAGTTTGATCTTGCTATACTCACATTCCAAACTAAACCCATTAACACGTAATGACTACATGAATAGTGTAACCAATTAAACCCATCCAAAACGTACTTGTTTACAAATTGTAAATTATCTTGTTTTGTTTTCAGTCGATATTTGTACCTTGTTTGGGTCCAAATTAATATAAATTCACGCCATATAATTCATTAAAGAGAGAAACCCTTTGTGTTTCTTCTTCTTTTATGGAAATGGAGTATTCTTATTCCTCCATGGATGGTTTAGTTTTGAAGAAGAGAAAAATGGAAGTTTTGAGAGCAAGGGCTAAAGGGAATGAGTTGAGTTAATTTAATTGGGATGAGTTTTGATTTGGTGGTATCGGTAATTGTTGTGGACCATTTAATTAGAGGCTACGTGTCCAATCTGATATTATTTGTGTTTCCTAATATTTAAAACCGGTCATTTGGGCCATTAATGATAAGTAGCATGGATGAGCTATTTTGATCACGACAATGGCATAAATAGGCTCAACTACTAATGAACGGCACGAATGAGCCATTTCAGATAGTTCGTGATATATTTGAACTTTTTCCCTAGGTAATTGACAATTAAACTACGTCATTTGTAAGATTCTGACCACTCCGAACTAAAGAAGATTTGCTTGTTAATTACGTAGTTACAACAATGAGAACGTTCTACGGATCATTTCAGGAATGATATCACTCATTTTTTGTTTATTGCACCAAGTTAAAGTTACTAAACAATTTTTGTGTAATTAAAAAGTCATTTAATTTTATACAAATATTACGAAAGTCATTAAATTTGTTTTATAACCAAAAACTTCAATCAACTTTTCCCTAATTAAGTATCAAAGTGACATTTTAGTTACAAAAAATAATTTAGTGATTTTTGTGATATTCAAGTAAGATTGAGTAATTTTCATTGCAAAAACCGTTTAGACTTCGATATAATAAAATGAGTTGAGCAATCTATAAATTAACAGAATGTTCTAGTAATGCAAGTAGAAAATAGAAATTGGACATATTTTTCTCTCCGTTATATTCTTCATCTAGATTAAATGATTGAGGTTTTTTTTTATTTATTTTCTTTCTGAAATTGTACAGCTAGTTGTTACATGGTAACATAAATATTGTGCTCATAAATTTGCAACAACAATCAGAGGCGCGCAGCAGAAGCATGGTGGGCCCATAACCCACAGGTCCCAAGATCGAAACCTGGCTCTGATATTAAATTTCAGTGAGCTTCCAAAACTTTTTTTTTTTTTTTTTTTAAATTTTGCATTGTTTTGTTTCTATATATATTGGTTATATAGTAATCTTTTTTATTCTAAACGATGAAAATGAGCTATATTTACACATAAGAGAAGCTAGATATGTTGTTTTTCACACTCTAAAATCTCAATATCCTATTTTGGGCGAATGAAGTACAAGTCATTACAGTAGTTTAATTTAACCGTGTAGATTATAGTAATCTGTCACCTTTTTCACATCCTTTGAAAATTTTAAAATAGCCTTAAAATCCATGTAGGTTTACAAGAAACTGACAAATGAATTAGAATATAATCTCTCCGTTTCAATTTAAGTAAACCTTTTACTATTTGGGAAGTGTACGCGGTGTTTCTTTGACCACATTTTTCTTACATTTTTTCTAAATTATTTGAAGTATAATTATCATGACTTATAGTATTTTTTATGTAGTTCCTAAATATATAAATTTTATTTTATAAATTTAAAAATCTATATCAAATTTCATGGCCAAAGTTATAAAGTTTGAATTTTGCACTCCGAAAAGATTCACATAAATTGAAACGCAAATTTTGACTCTCGCACTCCGAAAAGGTTCACATAAATTGAAATGCACGGAGTAACTGAATTTCGAAACCTACCCTTTTCTCTCTAAAAATGACCAAAAACTATAGTTCATATCTTGAATCAGAAGATTCCTATATTGCTGAGTATACGTTAGACACAATTTACAATTGATATTGCCAGACTGGAAGTAGGTTTTCGATCATATCATGGCAATCATGTTATATAACAACATGAAGAAAATCAGACAACTCGTAGGATATGCGTAGTTTAACTAGATGCAGAATGTCGGGACACTGGCTGGACGATACACAAATGATCTGAATGTGTGGAAATGTCCAAAAGGATGATTATAGCTGAACTTCACACCGGAGTTACTATTTCGTATATGTGTGCATTGTTCATGGAAGCTGCTGATGGATCTCGCTAGGCATGTATCCCAACTCACTCTCTGGCATTGTCTCTGTCGCTTTATACATCCGCCTTGAGTTTGTGAATGCCTCGTAATTTAGAACTTCTCCCGGATTTAGTTATACAAAGAACAACAACCTCAACACCTGCAAAAAGAAGCATGATGAACATCAGAATTTGTTTGTGTATCTATGATACCACGGTTTTGTAACAAATAGTGTTTTGTTGATCGCTGACCTATAGTCCTGATGTTACTCTTATGAAGCCTTTGTTTTTTTTTTTCATAAAGTCGTATATTCATCTCAATTGCCCATTCATCAAAGATACCGAGATTGTCTACTTTCAAGGTTGCCAACTGTTTTACATATTAACAACCATGAAAACCGTTCCTTTTTTTTTGGTGGGGGGGGGGGGGGGGGGGGCGAATCAATGTGAATATTACCATAGACAAAACAGAAGCATACAAACTAAAGAGCACCCATCCTCACTACCACCTTCCAAGAAGGGTGCAGTGAGATGATAGGCCTCAAACATGACCAAGTCTACATACAAAAATTTTGCCAGAAATCTCTGCATCTATTTGCTCTTTGTTGTGCTATAGATTCTATTCTCTTTACAATTTCAGATGTAATTCTGCTTACTATTTCAGTGTACTGTACAACTCGTTCCTTTAAGTATTTCCAACTCCTTGCTTTCCACATATGATAAGTAATTGCACCCAATAATCCAGTCACCACATCCTTCTTAAAGTTTTTTCGGTGCTTCTTCTTGATAATCCCCAATATAATCTATAATTCACCAGCAGGCAAAGTGTATGTTGGACCATTGCACCAATTCATTTCTCACAACAGTAGCAAATCACAATCAACAAATAAATGTTGGCTGGTCTCTACTATCTGTGCATTAGATAAACAACAATTTGTATCTTCCACAGGGATGTGCAGATACACAAGTCTTGCCTTAGTTAGTAGCCTGTGTTGAACAGCAAGCCACATGATGAATGTGTGCTTAGGAGGTGACACAGAGTTCCAAACAAGATCTGCAGTATCTAGTCTAGCTCTAGTACCAATCAGATCCAAATAACCCCTAGAAATGGAATATTTCCCATTTGCAATTAGCAAAAATTGCCCCTATGCATACCAGTTCTTCATATTATCCTTCAAAGCATTTAGTTTCCTCCGATACCAGCTACTATCCAATGGTGCTTTGTGGGTACAAAGCGTATCAATTTTAATGTATATTCAATGTGCCCATTTCACCCACAAAGATTCCTTATTCAAGGCTAGTTGACACACCAGTTTTCCTATTGAAGCCAAATTCACGATGCCACATCCATTTATGTTCAGGCCACCTTGCTTATTTGGGAAACACACTTTCTCCCAAGAACAAGTGGGATTTTCCTCTTTTCTATTTTGCTTCCTCATTAATACTCTCTACATAATTTGTCAACCTCCTTGACAATACTTTGTGGGAGGATGAAAATAGACCCCCAAAAACTATGTATTGAAAATAATAATACCAGAATCACCTGAAGTCTGCCTACATATGAAAGCTGCGTGGAATAAGTAGTCTTGATTCTACTAGTTATCTTAACCACCGACCGATGACACTCAAGTTTACTCCACTTTTTTGATGATAAAGGAAGCCCTAGATATCTTATTGGAAATTCACCCTGAGTGAATCCTGTTAAGTCCATTAGTTGTTTCTTCACCTCATCATCCATCCCTGATAAGAATAACCTAGACTTATCCATGTTTGCCACAGGCCCAGTGGTTGCACTGAAGTGTGCTAAAGCTTCTTCACTCTAGAGACAGATTTGGCTTACCTTTTACAGAAAATCACTAAATCATCATCTAAAATGAGATGATTTAACATGAGAACTTTGCAGATGGGATGAAACTTGAAGTATGGTAACAAACTCATTGTCTTGAATACTCTTGACAAATACTCCATTACTATGACAAACAATAATGGAGAGGCAGGTTCACCTTGCCTCAAGGCTCTCTTCCCTTCAAAATACCCATAACCCTTACCATTAAGTTTGACAGTATACTTAGAAGTAGTCACACATGTCCTTATCAGTTCAGTGAACTTTGTAGGAAATTCAAGCCCTGTCAAAGCCTCTTCTAAGAATTCCCGGCTTACCATGTCATAGCCTTCCTGAGATCTATCCTCATCAAGCATCTTGGAGTAGTCTTCCTATTGTAGTACCTCAATAGTGTTGGGTCTCACATAGTCGTGATGTAAGCGCTTACCTCATCTTAGTCGTAATGTAAGCGCTTACCTCATGATAGTCGTGATGTAAGCGCTTACCTCATCATAGGAAATTCATTCCTATAAATAGGCAGCTTATGGTTCATTTGAAAAACATCAAGATCATTTGCTAAACACATCCCAAAGAGAGAGAAAAAAAATCTAAGAGAAATACTCTTAGTGAAAGGCCTAAGAGAAGGTTTTTGAGAGAATTTTCTGTGATAAAATTCTTGAGTAGAATTGGGATTGGGGTTGTGAGGTTGAGTGTTGTAAACACTTGTAATATTTCTTCTTTAATAAAATCTGCAGCAGCAACGTGGACGTAGCTCTCACATTGAGGGTGAACCACTATAAATCTGTGTGTGCTATTTATTCTTCGCTTACATCACGGCGTAAGTAGGTTTTGTCTAAGGAGGTTAGTATTTAAGTGGTCCAGTTGTGACCCTCCAATCCTTCCTGGGAACCTGCTTACAAAGGTCGGATTTGGGATTCAAATCCTAACAACTGGTATCAGAGCAACAGGTTGTGTTGTGATTTAGAAACGATGGGAGGCGAAGATGGTACGACGCACGGCATCGGTAAATTCGATGGTACAGATTTTGCGTTCTGGAGAATGCAAATTGAAGATTATTTATATGGCAGAAAACTTCATGAACCTCTGAGTCCGAAACCAGAGGAGATGAAGCAAGTAGATTGGGATCTCCTCGACAGACAAGTTCTGGGAGTCATTCGGCTGACGCTGTCAAAGAACGTTGCTCACAATGTGGCAAAGGAGAAGACCACCGCAGATATGATGAAGGTATTGTCTGACATGTATGAGAAACCTTCGGCAAATAATAAGGTATTTCTCATGAAGAAACTATTTCATCTAAAGATGATGGAAAATGCTCATGTTGCTGCACACGTAAATGAATTCAATACCATTGTAAATCAATTGCCATCGGTAAAAATTGACTTCGATGATGAAGTGCAAGCTCTAATTTTGTTGGCATCCCTACCAAATAGCTGGGAGCCAATGAGAGCAGCGGTTAGTAATTCTATTGGCAGTGGCAAACTAAAGTTCAACGATGTTAGGGATCGTATCCTTGCTGAGGAAGTGCGCAGGACAGATTCTGGAGAGGCATCGACGAGTTCTGCTTTTAATGTTGAAAACAGAAGCAGAAATTGTGACAGAAACTACAACCGAAATAGGGGCAGATCGAAGTCAAGAAATGGAAGGGGTCAATCCAGACCAGGACGAACATTTGAGTGTTGGAACTGTGAAAAACCAGGTCACTTCAAGAAGAACTGCAGGGCGCCGAAGAAGGAGGACAACAAGGGGGATGGAATCAACGCTGCTACGGAAGACATTGGCGATGCGTTGTTGCTATCGGTTGACAGCCCGATAGACTCTTGGGTGCTTGACTCAGGAGCGTCCTTTCATACCACCCCACATCATGATATAATGACAAACTACGTGGTTGGGAATATCGGCAAAGTTTATTTAGCCGATGGAGAGCCGCTAGACGTTGTTGGCACGGGAGACATTAATTTGAAGATGTCAAATGGATCCTCGTGTTCCAAAGCTGATGCGAAACCTGATCTCAGTAGGTCAGCTTGATGATGAGGGATATGATCTCAATTTTGGTAATGGGTCTTGGAAGGTGGCGAAAGGTGCTATGGTAGTTGGCCAAGGAAAGAAGATTGGCACTCTCTACATGACGACTAGCTGTCATGATACTGTTGCTGTGGTTGACAACACAAAGAAGACAGATTTGTGGCATTGTCGGCTGGGACATATCAACCAGAAGGGGATAAAGTTGTTGGTGACAAATGGCTTAATTCCGGAGCTGAAGACGGTGGACCTTCATACGTGTGAGAGCTGCATTCTCGGAAAACAAAAGCGAGTAAACTTCTCAAATGCAGGCAGGGAGTTGAAGTCGAGAAGCTGGAATTGGTGCACACATACGTGTGGGGACCTACCACTGTCCCCTCTCTTGGAGGATCACACTACTACGTGACCTTCATTGATGATTCAACTAGGAAGGTGTGGGTTTACTTTATGAAAAATAAATCTGATGTGTTTAGTGTATTCAAAAGATGGAAAGCCATGGTTGAGAATGAAACAAACCTCAAGTTGAAGTGTTTGAGGTCCGACAACGGCGGAGAATACACTGATGGTGATTTCAAACGGTACTGTGCCGATAATGGGATCAAGATGATGAAGACTATTCTTGGAACGCCGCAACAAAATGGAATAGCCGAAAGAATGAACCGAACGTTGAACGAGCGTGCTCGGAGTATGAGAATACACTCTGGACTGCCCAAGACATTCTGGGCAGATGCAGTCAATACCGCGGCCTTCTTAATTAACCGAGGACCGTCAGTTCCCTTGGATTTCAGAATTCCAAAAGAAGTCTGGAGTGGCAAGAAGGTAAATCTTTCATTTCTGAAAGTGTTTGGCTGCTTATCATATGTTCATAATGATAATACGGCTAGAAGCAAGCTTGATCCAAAATCAAAGAAGTGTTACTTTATTGGCTATGGTGACACCGAGCTTGGTTACCGATTTTGGGATGAACAAAATCGGAAGATCATCCGAAGCAGGAATGTTGTCTTCAACGAAGAGGTACTGTACAAAGACAAGTTGCAAAAAAATTCAGAATGTCAGGACAAGGAATCGGAAATAGTCGATTTGAGAGACTTCCCGACACCTGAGCCGCAGCCAGGTACAGCCGAGGAAGAGGAACAAACAATCCGAGAAGGTGCTGATGAAAGTGCCGATTCTGAAACAAATAAGCAGACGCCAATCACAGAACTGCGTAGATCATCCAGGATCAGGAAGCCGATTCACAGGTACTCTCCATCCCTCAACTACATTCTACTCACTGATAGAGGGGAGCCGGAATGTTATGAAGAAGCAATACAAGTCGATGAATCGACCAAGTGGGAGCAGGCAATGAAAGATGAGATGGATTCACTATCGGCAAATCATACATGGGAGTTAGCCGAGTTGCCAAAGGATAAAAAGGCATTTCAAAACAAATGGGTTTATCGGATAAAGGAAGAACCCAATGGAAGCAAGCGTTATAAAGCAAGGCTGGTTGCAAACGGATTTCAACAGAAAGAAGGCATCGACTATACGGAGATCTTCTCTCCCGTAGTCAAAATGGTGACTATCAGAACTGTCTTGGACTGGTAGCAAAGGAAAATCTACATCTGCAACAGATGGACGTGAAAACTGCATTTCTTCACGGTGATCTAGACGAGGAAATCTACATGCGACAGCCGGAGGGATTCAAAGTCAAAGGAAAGGAGAATCTGGTGTGCAAACTTCAAAAGAGTCTGTACGGACTAAAACAGGCTCCAAGACAGTGGTATTTAAAGTTTGACAGCTTTATGAAGAAAGCTGATTTTTCAAGGTGCGAGGCAGATCACTGTTGTTACTTCAAGAAATTTGAAGACTCGTACATGATACTGCTACTCTATGTCGACGACATGCTAATCGTAGGAGCAAACTTACAGGAGATTGATCGGTTGAAAAAAAAGTTATCGGAAGAGTTTGCAATGAAGGATTTGGAAGCTGCAAAGCAAATCCTTGGGATGAGAATCAACCGAAGCAAGGAAGGCATCAAACTCTCACAAGAAGAATATGTGAGGAAAGTTATCAAAAGGTTTAACATGCATGATGCCAAGCCAGTCAGCACTCCCTTGGCTGGACACTTTCGGTTGTCAAAGGATCAGTCGCCGACAACCGAGGATGAGAAGAAGCAGATGGACAAGATACCTTATGCATCTGCAATCGGTAGTCTTATGTATGCAATGATATGTACAAGGCCAGACATTGCACATGCAGTGGGAGTTGTCAGCCGATTTATGAGCAATCCGGGAAAGCAACACTGGGAGGCTGTGAAGTGGATATTCAGATATCTGAAAGGCAGCTCGAGTTCAGCTCTGTATTTCCGAAAATCAAAAATAGGATTGCAAGGGTATGTTGATGCTGACAACGGTGGTGATATTGATAGCAGAAAGAGCACATCCGGGTATGTTTACACATTCGGAGGTACTACAATCTCTTGGGTTTCCAAGTTGCAAAAGATAGTAGCTCTCTCTAGTTGTCAGGCTGAGTACGTTGCTATGACGGAGGCCACAAAGGAAATGATGTGGCTACAATCTTTTCTGCGGGAATTGGATCAGGACCACGAGGGAAGTGTGTTATATTGTGATAGCCAAAGTGCCATTCATTTGGCAAAGAACCCGGTCTACCATGCTCGAACGAAGCACATACAACTCCGGTACCATTTCATTAGATCAGCTTTGGAAGATGGAGCGCTAGTGCTTGAGAAGATCGCAGGGAGTCAGAATCCAGCAGACATGCTGACAAAGGCAGTGACGATAGACAAACTGAAGCTATGCTCAGCTTCAGTTGGCCTGCACGAAGTATGAAACTAGGAAAGAGTTGTTGCATCGATCAAAGTGTGAAGACAAATTAAAATTAGTCTTCAAGTGGGAGATTTGTTGGGTCTCACATAGTCGTGATGTAAGCGCTTACCTCATCTTAGTCGTGATGTAAGCGCTTACCTCATGATAGTCGTGATGTAAGTGCTTACCTCATCATAGGAAATTCATTCATATAAATAGGCAGCTTATGGTTCATTTGAAAAACATCAAGATCATTTGCTAAACACATCCCAAAGAGAGAAAAAAAAATCTAAGAGAAATACTCTTAGTGAAAGGCCTAAGTAAGAGAAGGTCTTTGAGAGAATTTTCTGTGATAACATTCTTGAGTAGAATTGGGATTGGGGTTGTGAGGTTGAGTGTTGTAAACACTTGTAATATTTCTTCTTTAATAAAATCTGCAGCAGCAACGTGGACGTAGCTCTCACATTGAGGGTGAACCACTATAAATCTGTGTGTGCTATTTATTCTTCGCTTACATCACGACGTAAGTAGGTTCTGTCTAAGGAGATTGGTATTTAAGTGGTCCAGCTGTGACCCTCCAATCTTTCCTGGGAACCTGCTTACAAAGGTCGGATTTGGGATTTAAATCCTAACAAATAGGTCATTACAAATGAGGATTTTGTGCACCACTGATCTACCTTGGACCAAGGCAGCCAAATTGTCCGCTACAATGTGATTTACTGCATCTTTTAGTCTACTACAAAGCATTGTTTATATGCATTTGTATAGTACATTGCAACATGATATAGTCCCGTATTGACTTGCCATTTTTGGCAAACATTAGGAATTAGTGCTATATTTGTGGCATTTAACTGTCTTAGCAGCTTTCTATTGTGAAAGAACTTCAGGATTGCATCTGTTATATCCTTCCCTACAATTCCCCATGCTTTTTTGAAAAAACCACTCCCAAACTGTTCGTTTTTGCATATACTATTATATAGATGTTGGTTCAATGTTATTTATAACAACAGCCCAACTACTATAATCAACTTGGCGTCCAGCTCCTTGATACGCTTCCGCCACATTCTATAATCATTGATAAGATCCAAACCTATCATCTAAGCAAAGAAAAGTGGCAATAAATAAATTGCAATGACATTCTAGAAAAGAAAAGAGCGTTGGCAGATTGATGTGAAGGAATACCATAAGACCGCACGTGTCTAGCCATGAACCGTCCTCCACGTCAAGTCGACCAACTCTGACCATATCTTTTTCAGTCTGAATTCCACCACCCAACCAAAAAAAAAAAAAAAAAGGTTCAAGTGTCAATAGTTTGGACATCTAAATCGAGAGTAGAGTTGATTAGTTGAAGATGTATTAAAAAAAAAAAAACATTATAATCAGAGCTAGAGGACAACTCTGTGACGATCATAGAATATTTAGTTTTTTCTAGCTTTTATTTTCTTCATGCTTGTTAATTAGTAAAGATTTGTTACCTCATTAGGATTTGTAAGGTAAGGCCTAGCCCAATTGCTTGTAATTGTTCATGTTGAGGATTTTATATTGTTATTAATAAAAGGCCGCTAGACACTCTGTCTAGTGGTATAAGTTTGCTAAAAAAAGATAGAGGACAACTTTTAAAATTACTTCCAGTATTCAAACTAAATACGAAATAATTCATTTACCCGAGCCATTCCTGTGATGGATCGTTGGAATTTGGGGTTCAATCCAGAAGCTAAAGGCTTTGATACAGTCTTCAACCAAGGGCAACACGATTGAGTACTGGCATCATAATGACGAGATGAGTGCAGGCAAGAAATCTTGAAATACAGAAGACCAAGAATTAATTAGAGAGAAGTGCAGTAACTACCTACTCTTTAATCTTTTAACCAAATGCATCCTTGGCTTGCCCCACCTGGGCCAAGAATCCAGGTCACTACGACCGACAACCTTGTTATGCCTGGAGCCCAATGAAGGGTTTGATCCACTGTCCAAATGTTGGACTCCAGCCTAATATACTCAGTGTTAGAATCGGGAACCCGAGTAATGCGGAATTTAGCCAAACGACATTATAATGACAATAACAAAGACAATATTAAGTTGATAATCACGGCAAGTAAAGAAAATAAATGAGGCACAAATTTAACGTAGTTCGATTAGTGTGACCTACGTCTACAAGCGGAGAGGAACAATTTCACTATATCAACAAGAGTACAATAGAGAGTACAAAATTAGAGTAAATACTCTAATTACCCCCAAAAGTATCCCAAGAAAATAACCTCACAAGATCACTCCAAAAGAAGGGTTCACACAAGTATTTCCCAATACCCAGCTCTCTTATAATAATACTCTCAAAAGAAAGACAAAGAAAGAAAGCACTAAAATGTTTTCTAGGTGTTTGAAGGTGTGTTTTGAACGAGAGAGCTATCCTCTATTTATAGCAAATGATGCCAACTCTTTCAACCAATCAAAATAATTGGTTCTATGCAATTTGCAAAATTTCCAATTGGTTATCACCAAAAATATGTACAGACATGGCAACCAAAAACATGTTATGGACATTGCAACTTGTTGCCGTTTTCTTTTCCTTTTATTTATTTTGATTGGGTCTCATTTTTTATGGCACAAAACAAGTTCACATAACACTCAGGGACAGTGATTCAGAATTGGTGTTATCTAAGACTTTGCAGGTAAGCCTAACGCCAAACACTTAGTATTAGTTCGCTAAGTCTAGCTTCTCTCCTTATCCACTACGACTCAACTAAATTCTTCAACCTCTCATCTGTAAATTGTAATTACTGGGCATTCTTAAGTCCAGAAAAGCTTTGAGCAGTATATTCATTCTCTTTTTTCCCCTTTAAATGTGAACAAGGAAACAACTGTTCTAACTACTCCTCAGTGGCGCTATTTGTCTTTTTGTGATGTACAATTTTTAGTCAAGGTCCGTCTTTGAAGAAATCACTGACTACGAACAAAAAATATCACTTCACAAACCTAGAGATATCACTTAATAGCCTTCAGAAGATAGGTAGGATTTAGCCTTTGCTTAATCCTATAACCTTGCGGTGAAAATTACACACATCTATACCCATTTTTTGGGATAAGCATCATATGTCTATATCTACAGAGTGGTTGGACTTGGACATGTGGTTATCTATATCATTGGTTGATCCATAAAGCAACACAACCTCTTTCTGATGCTGAAGGACTCTATTAGCCTAAATTAATCCATTCATTATTGAAAAAATGACATAAACTACCTACTTAAGACTCTTTATTACAAAACATAACTATACTTTTTCTTATTTACAAAACCTAACACTATAAAATATAAGAATCTTCATTTACTGTTTTTTTAATTATTTTTTTAAAAAAATATTTTTTTATTTTTTAAAAAAAATAATTTTTAAAGTTTTATTTTTTTTAAAAAAGTTATTTTTATTTTTTAATTTTTTTTTTAAATTGTTTTGCTCAATGCTTAAAACATTCTGTCAAAATTTGAGTATAGGTTGAAAAAATAAATTTATAATTTTTTTAAAAAAATATTGATTTTTGATTTGTTTAATAGTTATGAATATTGTAAAGAATTGAATCAACTTAGGCAGGTTGGATTACGGCTCATTATTTAGCCCATCTTAACTCAGCCCATTCTGGCCCAAATACACTTTGGGCAGGGTTGGACATTAGCCCATCTATCTATTCAGCCTATCTTGATTAGCCCAATTTCAGCCCAAATGGCCCATTTGCCACCCCTAGTTAGTTGTTAGCTTCATGGCCTCAATTCATTAAGATATTATTTGTCACGCCCCGAACCATGGCCTGGACGTAACACGGCACTCGGTGTCTGACTGCATGTGACCGAGCGAACCACATGGCTTGCTGAACTATCATGAGGCATACATGAGCGGAAATATAACGTGAAGTGCATGATGAGCCTTTATAAAAACATAGTAAGTCATAATATTAAATATAAATACTTGTTTAAACATGAGTGCGGAAATAACATGAATGAGCCAAAATGGCTATACGACTCCGAATGTCTAGCCTGACATAACTGACTTGTCTAGTCTATGAAACCTCTATCATGAGTCTGACTGGAAAACATACTTACTGGGACAAGGCCCCCATCATACCTTCAGATGCATAATTAAGCATAAAACAAAAGTTGACTAAACCCCGAATGAGATGGGGCTCACCAATAAGCTGATACGAATGCTGTCTTACTGAGCAGATGTGTCGTCCTGTATATCAGTACCTGCATCGTGAAATGCAGGCCCCCGGGCAATAAAAAGGGGACGTCAGCACATTGAATGTACTGGTATGTAAAACAACTGAAATAAATAACATGGGACATGGAATAACATGATAAGAACTGAAACTGAAAACCTGGACATGAACATGAGTGCATACATATATATATAAAACATGGTAAAAATATCATAAGTAGGGAGAGCAATAACTTATAACTGATCCATGGTTTGGTGCTTGCGTCCCGCCAGCAGAACACTCAGTCCTTGCCAGGGAACATGAGATTTAATAAAATATGAAAGGATCCAGTCATTATGAGAGATCGTCCGGGACATGGGTGGAGCGATCCTCATCCTACGGTGGCTACGTAGTTTCAGGCTATCTGAAGCCCTCTTCGGTAATTAATGCAACTCCCAAAACATGAACATGTAAAATAGTGGCACTTGCTGCCCATGGTATATCATGAATCGTAACTTGCTTGTACATAGTATTCATGATCATAACTTGTTTGTACATGGTTTTCATGAATCATAACTTGCTTGTACATGGTTTTCATAAATCATAACTTGCTTGTACATGGTTTTCATAAATCATAACTTGTAAATATAGTTTCATAAGACAACTTGTCATAGTCTTGCAAAACATGTTTTTGATGCATGAGTAATAACAATAGTTCATAATCATATATATATACTTGACTTGAAAACATGCTTGTAACTTGCTGGATGAAATCATAAAGTTTTATATAAACATAATGAGAACACATGAGGAAGAATTCATGATTCATGGATTAAGCTAGGATTCCTAATAACCGTAATAGAAGATTAGGAATACAATAACGAATATAGATACAAAATTCATGTACATAAATACGGGCTACCAATATGTTGGGTTTAATGCCCTAAGATTTGAACTTCATGAATATCAAGGAAACGAAGCATGGGGAAGAACATAGAGATTCCCACATGTGGATGGAAGTTCTACATACCTTAATTGCTCCAAAACTTGAATTAAAGACTTGGATTTTGGAGAAGATTTCCTAAATCTTGATTCTTGAATCTTGAGATGGGTTTTATTGAAAACCCTAGATTAGGATTGATGATTTCTTGTTTAGATTACAAGGATATATGTTAGAATTGAGTTGGAATAATTAGAATGAACTTACCTTGGTGTTCTTGATGTTGGAGGAGAGTAGGAGGTCGTTCTAGGGTTTGAAGGAATGAAAAATAATGAGTTGAACTGATATGGATGAATATATACTGTCCTGTGAAATTGCAATTTACGTTCTGAACAGTGCTGGTCGTAAATTCAGTTTACGGGTCGTAAACTGCAATACGGGCCGTATTTTGCAATACGGACTGCACTGCGTCTCTTCAGTAAAATGGCCATAACGCTTTGCACAGATGTCCGTTTGACCCCCGTAAGATACCGTTGGAAAGGTATTTCAATGCTCTACAACTTTCATCAAGGAAGTTTCCCCAAATTCCAAACACGTTTTTAAATACGGGCCGTAAAGTAAAATACGGTCCGTATTTAACCATATGACCTCAAAATGTCAAATTCCAGAATGTTCAGAAATTCTTGGTTTCAGTTTACGGGCACTGTTCATGGTCGTAAATTGGAATACGACCACTGTTCATGGGCGTAAACCACCATATCACAACTGAACGGAAAAATTTCAATTCCCACATTCTTTATCTGATGTTCTAAGTCTAGGATTGTGGTCAAAACTTTCGTTAAAGGTACGGGGTGTTACAATATCTCCCCCTTGGGATCATTCGTCCTCGAATGATGGGTCATAGTTAAGGATATGGATGGACATGGCTTGAATACATGGACTTGAAGAAACATGACATGGAACATGGAAAACTGACATGACATAGTTTCATGAAAACATGAGTGCTAAAACGTGAGACATGAATAGAGAATACATGAACTTGGATGTGAAACGTGAGGCATGAATACATAAGGGACATTATAACTCTTCTCCAAAATGTCATTAAGCCATCATTAATTCGATACTTGTAATTCTTGCCCGACACACAACATATACCTTGCTTTCCTTAACAACTTTCGTCTCTTACCTCAAATGTCTTTTAAATCTCATTTAGAATCATTAAATATTACTTCTTACTCGTCAACATATTGTATACTTCATACCATTTGTGGTTCTATTCGCGGTACGCTAACGGGGAAATTTCCAAGGTGTAACATTCTCCCCCCTTTTTGGAGCATTCGTCCTCGAATGTTAAACATTCGGGATTCTACAAAAATTTCGCCAGAGTTTCCCCTGTAATATGGCACTACCAACCTGTCACAACAGCCCATAATATCATTGCCTCACAAGGCTACATCACAATAGCACTATAAATTGGCCACACACGACCAAAAACATGAAAAGAAAGCTTACATACCTCAAAATCTTGGTGTTTCATCATAATTCTCTTCTGCGGGCTGAAACAAGTGCGGGTACATGGATTTCATACCCTCCTCGGCTTCCTATGTAGCTTCCTCAACCTTCTGACTCCTCCACAGGACTTTCACTGAGGCTACTTCCTTAGTTCTCAACTTGCGAACTTGACGGTCAAGAATGGCTATGGGGATCTCCTCATAGGTGAGGCCATCCTTAACTGTTATAGTATTAGCAGGAACAACCAACGATGGGTCTCCTATACATTTCCTCAACGTGGATACATGAAACACTGGGTGTACAGCAGCCAAATCTTGTGGCAACTCAAGTTCATAAGCTACTAGACCAACCTTTCGTAGAATTCTGTAAGGTCCAATATATCTGGGACTTAGCTTCCCTTTCTTGCCAAATCTCATGACACCTTTCATAGGTTAGACTTTAGGGAACACCCAATCATCAACTGAAAATTCTAAGTCCCTTCACCTCACATCTGTATAAGACTTCTGGCGACTCTGAGCCGTTTTCAAACGCTCCTGTATTAACTTGACTTTTTCCATAGCCTGATAAACCAAATCTGGTCCTAACAACTCTGTTTCACCAACTTCGAACCAGCCAATTGGTAATCTACACCTTCCCTCAAAAAGGGTTTCAAATAGTGCCATACCAATACTAGCATGGTAATCCCTTTTTTTTTCTTGTAAGTAAACTCAATAAGAGACGGGTGGTCATCCCAATTACCATTGAAATCAAGGACACACGGTTACTGAACTGAATGAATACAAGATTACTAAACTGCTGAGATACTAAACTGAATGTCTATTGTACTGACTGAAGACTGGGCTGACTGAATACTGAGCTAATTGAATACTGGATTAGCTGAATACTGAGCTAACTTAATACTGGATTAGATGAATACTTAATTAGCTGAATACTGAACTGGCATGAATACGTGAGTACTGGACTGATATCTGAGTATTGAACTAACATGAATATTATAACATGAGATCTGAATAACGTATCTGTCTGACCATTTGTCTGAGAATGAAAAGTTGTGCTATGGTTCACCTCTGTACCCAATCCTTTCTGAAAGGATTTTCAGAAGTTCGATGTGAACTGAGCACCATAATCTGAAATAATGGACTCTAGGGTCCCATACAATCCAGCAATTTCATTAACACATGACTTGGCATAATCTTCTGTTCAATCTGTGGTCTTAACTGGCAAGAAGTGCGCTGACTTCGTAAGTCTGTCCACAATCACCCAAATTAAATCATGCCTCATAGTTGAACGAGGTAGACCTGATACAAAGCCCATATTGATCATTTCACATTTCCAGACAGGAATATCATTATCCTGAGCCAAGCCACCAGGCCTCTGGTGTTCGGCTTTCACTTGCTGACAACTCGGACACTCTGCTACATTCTTCTTCATATCATTCCACCAATAAATCTCCTTAAGATCATGGTACCTCTTAGTGGAGCCTGGGCGAATGGAATACCTAGAGTTGTGAGCTTCTGACATGATTCGCTCTCTGAGCCCATCTACATCTGGAACGCATAATCTGCCTCGATATCTCAAGGTACCATTATCTCCCCCTTGTTCAAAAGCTATGGCTTTCTATTCATAGATCCCTTCTTTCATCTGCAGCAAGTAGGAATCACCAAACTGCTTCTCTCTAACTTCGATGACTAAGGAGGAATAAGCCATGTTCCGGGCAACAACTCCACCTACTTCGGAGCCTGAAAGTCGAATTCCTAGCTTGGATAAGCGGTGAAATTCTTTCACCATAGTTCTCTTGTCTGTCTAAATCATGAGCCATACTTCCCATACTTGATTTTAGATACTTCCTAAAATACTCATAGTACTGTTGTGCGCCAAGTCTATGACTAGCACCCTAAAGATTAGAGTCTCATGTAATGACACTACCTTTGTGACACATAACTGGGCATGATTTTATAGCTTTTCTGTGATCGCCTAATTGATAGTAATTGAACTTGACACGATTCGTTTGACGATCATTCTACTCATTTTGGGTTAGGCATATTCCCTATGGAGGCTATCTCATTATGCCAACCTAACTGAATTAAGGTTCTTCATATCTCATACTAACCCTTCGGGTCTTCAATTATCTCACTGGACTTACTGGAGATTTATGCATCTCCCCCTTAGACCAAGGCTAACATCTTATACTTACAAACTTTTCTCCTTTGATGGGATCCAATAAACATTCCTTATCTTCTGTAATTCCTTTGTACTCTACAACATTGATGAATCTTTCGACTCCCATTTGAGCAATTTCTCATGGGGAAAAACTAAATTTACTTACATGAACGGTTGCTACTGTATTCATAACTGGCATACTCCATCTTAATGACTTTACTCTGCTCACATTGTAAATCATAGGTCAACCCCTTTTGACAACTCTTAAAGGCTACTCTTCTATAGTTTGTTCTCTTACGGTTTAGCTGATTTCTTCTTTCACTAATCACTCTACTCTACGCTTAACGTAAGCCCTTGGTTTCTAACACACGTTCGGATGTATCCGAACTGTCACCTACTCAAGGTATTCATCTGAATAGGAAATAAAATCATATTTCTCAAAGTCAGTCGTACTAGTAAAGTCAAATCTTATCATTACTGTTGACATGGCTTTTCCAGACATATTACGAACTTATATCTCATTCTCCTTCTATTTCTAGGAAAATTTTGGCAGAGTTTCCTTTGTATTTCTTACTATCCCAAAAACCTGCACGCAGGAAATACCAACAATGTCTCACAAGGCCAACATATATACATATATATCATATCATATCATAGCCACACAGGGCTCCCAATTTCAACAACAGTATAAAAATGATGAACTTACCTCATATGTCCAACTCAATTGTACCTGTTACAATTTCCTGTTTATTTTCCCTTTCAATCTTTAACAGCAGATGGAGTGGGTCCTGATGACCTCCGGTAGAAAACTGTCTGCCACCACTTCCTTGAGATCCTTCATGATTTACGTTTCTTGCAGACTTAGCTCCTTTTCTAATTTCTCTAATATCCTCTCCCTGTGGTATCCCATTCTCCTTTCTCAAGAACATCATTATCATTCAACATACTATTCATTCCACTACACCCCTTCTCGGGCAACTTACATTGTATTCCACTTTCAATAGCACTTGAAGTCTCATTTGTTACCAGCAAGTGCTGCACAATTGTACTCCCTATGGGTAAACATCCTTACTTGGACCTTGAATTACCTGTTCATCTCTTGCGCATTTGAAACGTACGTAATTCGAGAGGAAGAGAAGTTACTTATTGCTCTAAGCTTCATGGCACGATCTAGAGTAGAAAGAAATGAGACAAATCCTGAATGTCTTGGTGGTCAACTGTTTATATGTATGGGGCCCTCACACATATAAAAGTGACCCCACTGGACACGGTTTCATACACTCCCTAAAGACTATTGAACCTAGGCTCTGATACCAAGTTTTGTCACGCCCCGAACCATGGCCTGGACGTAACACGGCACTCGGTGCCTGACTGCATGTGACCGAGCGAACCACATAGCTTGCAGAACTATCATGAGGCATACATGAGCGGAAATATAACGTGAAGTGCATGATGAGTCTTTATAAAAACATAGTAAGTCATAATATTAAATATAAATACTTGTTTAAACATGAGTGCGGAAATAACATGAATGAGCCAAAATGGCTATACGACTCCGAATGTCTAGCCTGACATAACTGACTTGTCTAGTCTATGAAACCTCTATCATGAGTCTGACTGGAAAACATACTTACTGGGACAAGGCCCCCAGCATACCTTCAGATGCATAACTAAGCATAAAACAAAAGTTGACTAAACCCCGAATGAGATGGGGCTCACCAATAAGCTGATACGAATGTTGTCTTACTGAGCAGATGTGTCGCCTGTATATCAGTACCTGCATCGTGAAATGCAGGCCCCCGGGCAATAAAAAGGGGACGTCAGCACATTGAATGTACTGGTATGTAAAACAACTGAAAGAAATAACATGGGACATGGAATAACATGATAAGAACTGAAACTGAAAACCTGGACATGAACATGAGTGCATACATATATATATAAAACATGGTAAAAATATCATAAGTAGGGAGAGTAATAACTTATAACCGATCCATGGTCTGGTGCTTGCGTCCTGCCAGCAGAACACTCAGTCCTTGCCAAGGAACATGAGATTTAATAAAATATGAAAGGATCCAGTCATTATGAGAGATCGTCCGGGACATGGGTGGAGCGATCCTCATCCTACGGTGGCTACGTAGTTTCAGGCTATCTGAAGCCCTCCTCGGTAATTAATGCAACTCCCAAAACATGAACATGTAAAATAGTGGCATTTGCTGCCCATGGTATATCATGAATCGTAACTTGCTTGTACATAGTTTTCATGATCATAACTTGCTTGTACATGGTTTTCATAAATCATAACTTGCTTGTACATGGTTTTCATAAATCATAACTTGTAAATATAGTTTCATAAGATAACTTGTCATAGTCTTGCAAAACATGTTTTTGATGCATGAGTAATAACAATAGTTCATAATCATATATATATATACTTGACTTGAAAACATGCTTGTAACTTGCTGGATGAAATCATAAAGTTTTATATAAACATAATGAGAACACATGAGAAAGAATTCATGATTCATGGATTAAGCTAGGATTCCTAATAACCGTAATAGAAGATTAGGAATACAATAACGAATATAGATACAAAATTCATGTACATAAATACGGGCTACCAATATGTTGGGTTTAATGCCCTAAGATTTGAACTTCGTGAATATCAAGGAAACGAAGCATGGGGAAGAACATAGAGATTCCCACATGTGGATGGAAGTTCTACATACCTTAATTGCTCCAAAACTTGAATTAAAGACTTGGATTTTGGAGAAGATTTCCTAAATCTTGATTCTTGAATCTTGAGATGGGTTTTATTGAAAACCCTAGATTAGGATTGATGATTTCTTGTTTAGATTACAAGGATATATGTTAGAATTGAGTTGGAATAATTAGAATGAACTTACCTTGGTGTTCTTGATGTTGGAGGAGAGTAGGAGGTCGTTCTAGGGTTTGAAGGAATGAAAAATAATGAGTTGAACTGATATGGATGAATATATACTGTCCTGTGAAATTGCAATTTACGTTCTGAACAGTGCTGGTCGTAAATTCAGTTTACGGGTCGTAAACTGCAATACGGGCCGTATTTTGCAATACGGACTGCACTGCGTCTCTTCAGTAAAATGTCCATAACTCTTTGCACAGATGTCCGTTTGACCCCCGTAAGATACCGTTGGAAAGGTATTTCAATGCTCTACAACTTTCATCAAGGAAGTTTTCCCAAATTCCAAACACGTTTTTAAATACGGGCCGTAAAGTAAAATACGGTCCGTATTTAACCATATGACCTCAAAATGTCAAATTCCAGAATGTTCAGAAATTCTTGGTTTCAGTTTACGGGCACTGTTCATGGTCTTAAATTGGAATACGACCACTGTTCATGGGCGTAAACCACGATATCACAACTGAACGGAAAAATTTCAATTCCCACATTCTTTATCTGATGTTCTAAGTCTAGGATCGTGGTCAAAACTTTCGTTAAAGGTACGGGGTGTTACATTATTCTAGCCTTGTATTTTTTTAATAAAGAAATTAATAATACAAGAAATTAAATTAAGAGGTTGGGGAGAACGAAAAGCTATCGGACATCAATCCAATGAACAATGGGTAGGGAATGAGAACGAAGGCTCTTAAACATCAACGTGATTTAGGAATCCTAGTTAAAGATGGGGTAAATTTCATCCTAGATCAGCAATTCACAATTTGACACGTTCACACAGGTTGCTGCAATGATCATAAAGGCATAAACACATGTAAGGGTGGCTTAGTTGGTTGAGCATAGGACTTTCATAATGAAGGTCTCAGGTTCGAAATCCCCTGCCTACGACAGTAGGGGAATTGCCTTCTGGGTCGAGTTCGTCGGGCTTGCCTAGTGCGGGTTACCTCTCCTGTGTAGTTTGCGAGCTATTGCATAGGAGCTAGGTTTACCCCGTGCACACCCAAAGAGTAGCGGCTGTGAGTTCCCATGTCATTAAAAAAAAACATAAAGGCATAAACCATCAAGCGTACGATGACGTCAAGACTTACTTGTCATGATGCCCAATTGTGTTAACCTACAATACACGTGAAAAAGGTTAAGAGCTTTCCACTCTCAAATCACAGGAGGTAAGTGGGTTGTGAGCATGAAAATTATCGATATACATTACTGGTTAAATTTGAACAGAGAGGCAGGCACTCTCAAATAAAAAATGTAGCTGGTGAAGGCAGCAAAAACCTAAGCACAATTCAAGCAATATATATATTGACCTCAAGAGAACGGAACAGACAATATAAGAAAACAACATTGATACCTTCCTTCATTAACAAGTAAAAACTAAAATAAAACATGCTTTTGCTCTAATCCCAAACTCTATTTCCTTCCTTTTGGCCTTATTCGGGGGTGGTTTTCATTTTTGTTCCACGAATTGCTGGTCTTTAATTTTTGTCATTTGTCTAATCTCGAGATTCTGGGTTCGAACCCGGGTTCAGTCAAAAAAAAAAATCACAAGGCACAGTTTCGTAGCAAAATTAGGCTTACTGGGGCAAAAATTAGGCATTAAGGCAGAGGTTTGCATTACGACCTAACTTTTGCCCGAATAGGCCTAATTTTGGGCAAATCTTAGACCTTAAGGCAGAGGTTTCGCGAAAGCTTGATCCTTCGCCTACATGATATTTTTATCTGTTCTCAACCTTCCATTGCCCTAAAAATGGTTTAAACCAGAATGATTGCTTTCGTTCCAGTATATCAAGTTACTCACTCTGAGCTCTTTTCTAATTCATTTAACCCCTTTCCAAAACAAAGCAAGTCGAGTAATTAAAGTCTCAGAGTAACTAAAAAGGAAAATTCCCAGTGGATGAGATAATATTGAACTTAATTTGGTCATATTCTTGTTTGAAAGTGTACTTGTTGCAGACAGCCTCAAGAAAGAAAGAAAAACCGTTGAAGCATGTCTTTGTTTCATATATATTGCAAGTTATGTATGGAGCTATTCTGCAGGATCATTGTGTATGCATAGCCAGACAGGGTCACACTGTCCGAAATTTTTTCATGAGATTTACCTTATAAGTGATATATACCGTGCGTGAAATTTAAACTCATAAAGAAAATAAAGGGGAAATAAGAAGATTATTAACGTTATCAATAACCAAAAGTTATAAGAAAGTCCATTCAAACTCATCTTTTAGCGAATTTGATCAGGCATATTTTACATCGTACATTCATAAAAGAACCAAAGAATATATTTTTACAGCTAATTAATCCTAAACCCTTAAATCGAACTATAGAGGCAAAATATGGGCAACTATCACTGTGATGTCATCAGGCTTGCCACCAACGTGTGATGTCTTCCAACTTTGGAACACTCTCTAGCAAAAGGTGTATAATTCTTTTTACTTTGTGAGCTATGCAGTGCATATTGTGCAATCCTCTGTGCTAACATCCTCGAAAATACTCCCAGTTCGTGCAAATCCACTAGCTCCTTGCGTACTAATTTCTCCTACTCAAAGTCATGAACGTTATCGAACAACCATCTGATCCCATCACTATCACATTTCATGTTTTTACTGGAACCTTAATTTTCTTGTGCCACGCTTGGATCGTCACATGTATAACCATTCCCTAACTGAAAGGGACAATTGAATCTTTTTTGCTGAATTACTGATTTGTATGCTATTACCCCGTCTCTTATAACAACAAACCCGCTATCTCCAACGTTGACCGCGTGTACAATATCACACGTTAAAGTCAAAATACAAGCTGTCGATGAACCTTGAGATTTCGTGTTAAAATAAGCTTCATTGAGAACTTTCATCGGGTGAATTTTATTCCCTCGTTCTTTCTGCTTGTGAATCGATAATTCAGCGTTTTTAACCAACTGTCTCGAATATTCTCCAGAATCGATACCCTTTTTTGCCCAGCCAGCAACGCCATCGGCTACACCTAGGGTTTCTTCCTCTATGCAAATAAAATGTGCATCTTCCCCTAAAGGGGCTTTGTTATATTTTGGTATGTAAAATACGCCAGCCGCCATCCTCGTGCTGAAATTCCCATTAATGGAACTCGGAACGTTAATACTCCCATTGTGAAAGTTTAGACACTCAACTTCTATATCCATCTCGTCTATAATAGTTATCTCGTCTATATACATCTCGTCCATAGCCATTTATGGAATCTATTAGAGAAGTGACACTTTCCGAAATACTAAAGTACTATAACTCCTAGTATGAGAACTGCGACCTAAAGCAATTTTTGAATTCCTTTTACCTCAATAACATAATCTTGACATATTTGTTTATGTCGTGGAATTTCACCGGTTCATATGTAAAAACAAGAAGAGCATGATCTTGTTTTCCTATTTGTGCATAACCCCAAACAATTTATCGTGACTCTAAATAACATCTTGAGACAGTACTAGGTATATTATAAAATAAGTTAATTGCTTTACATGGACGCAACCTACTTCTACAATATTTTGGATTTGTTTACAGGTTAGGGAATTTTAATCCTCTCCAGGTTAGGAAATATAAATTGACGATTTTTCTTTAACGAGAATTTATGCTTTTAATCCCTGAAATATTGAAAAATTTCGTTATTCGTCCTTATATAACAATGTGGCAACCTAAAATTAAAAAAGAATCAATTGCATTCCCGCTAAATCGTTTACCTTTTCATAGTGGGTGATTTTTTTTTATTTTTTTTTATGAACACATTATGCAAATATGCCTTATCAAATTCGACAACAATTGAGTTTGAATGAACTTTCTTGTATTTTTTGGCTATTGATGTTCAGGATCTTCTTATGTCCCCTTTCTTTTCTTAATGAGTTTAAATTTTGTGCGCTCTATATAAAATATTTACATAATCAGATTAATTATAAGGTAAATTTTGTGATAAACATTAATAATAATTGGTTACGTTGTAAACTTTTGTTCAAGGTGGGGGTTAGGTCTGCGTACACTCTACCCTCCCCAGACCCCACATGGTGGGATTATACTGGGCTGCTTGTTGTTGTTGTTGTTGGTTACGTTGTAAACTCTGCTACACCATATTGTGTTTCTTCTCTAGAATATCTGACTCGTGCATTTAAATACGATATAGTATAATTTTTATCACGAAAAGTGAATATTTAGTAATGGATTTTGTGTCGTAACTAGTAATTTCATAGTTAAATATCACATTTCTGGTAGTGCGCCCCTCAAATAAGTCTGACTTTGCGTTTTAAATATTGTTTAAAGGTGACCACATAAGGAAAAGAAATTAAATTAATACGGAAATACAGCAGTAAATAAAATGATTTGCAGGAAAAAGAAAGCTATGTAAAATACATTGGAAAAAAAAAACTTGTCCAAAACGGAGTGTTAGATTATTAATATTCAAAAGCTTGGGGGTTATTATGGAAGTAAGTTTAATTTGATCTTTTTTATTTTGATAGTTTGGTCTTAGCTTTTAATCAATAGGTAGATCAATATGCTTGCCATAACCATCCCATATTGGTTGAGTATAAAAGTAATAGAGTAGAAGTGATATAGTACTTGTAGTTTAAAGAGGGCTAGATGAAAGTATAGTAAGTACAGATTAGGTAATTCCTTTAGAAAATTGAAGTAAAGTGAAAAATCTGTTTGATGTAATTATTTAGATAATGTGCAAAATTACAAATAAATATGGAAAGAAAATAATTAGTAAAATCGAAAAACATTTTCCAACGTAACTGGAATAGTCATTTTAGGAAAAGGGAAGAATGTAGTTTGCAATACCAGCTGTGTACTTGTTGCAGACAGCCTCAAGAAAAAACTTTTGACCATGTAATTGTTTCAGGGAATATTGCAAGATATATATGGAGCTATTCTTAAGGATCATTTTGCATAGCCAAATCCAACCCCTCATTTTGTGCATCTATGGTCAAAACAGTAATTTTACCGCATGGTTAGGTCGTATTGTTATTTGTGACTCGTAGAAACTGGTTTCGTCCAATTCGGAGTTCGTTTTGATAGGTTTCGGATAAGTTTGGAGTATTTCAGCTGTTACTGGTTTTTTTGGTGTCTGAGTTTATGCATTGCGATCATGAAGGGTGTGTGGCAATCGCGAACAAGGAATTTTGGGTTGACTGGTCAACGGGGATTTTGCTCTTCGCGATGACGACCAGTTGGCCTATTTTTTCCATCTCGATGAAGGAAACACCTGGTATAGAAATCTGATTTCGGGTTTTATTATTTCATTTCACCAGACAGGGACACAATACTTTACTTAAAGATATTCTTGAAAAGGACATTGATGGTCAAGAATAGAAATTGGATAGTTTTGGAACAGAATATGCAGTGAAATACAAGTATACACACCTATGCGGCTATGTCCATTAGCAGACTAATTATAAGGGAGAAACCATTAGATACAATGATTGAGTTAAACACCGATGGAAGTAGTAATTCAACTTTTAGGATAAAAATTGGAGAGTTGGTCATGGCTTTGCTAAATCACTTCAGTTTTACACTAACAACTCAGCTAAAGTTCAAGCAACTTCAAACAATTTCATATTATTCCTATCTGAGCATGTCATAGTTTCTCAACAAATCTGGATTAGTCGAGCCGGTGAGTTTCGGATACCAGATGGTTATACCTAAAAACTGGAAGGGCTTACAATCATAGTATGGAATTGGAGCCCCAACTCCCAAGTAAAGAATCAAACGTTGTTACTCAGTCTTAGGTGAGAAATGGGAATGGTTCCCAGTGGCAATTTTTTTACAAGTAAATTCCAGTCTTGAATGTGCGCAGAGCAGAAATGTGAGAAAGAACGAAATAAACAACTAAACTAGTGAGCTGAAGCATAATACAAGTGTAAAACTTTCACTACATAAGCTGAGATAATTATAATCCATTCCACTAGTTCAATAAAATTGTCTTAGCAAGAGAAGAATGAGACAGTAACACTATCTAAATGTCTTCAAGCACTAGGCTATAGAGAAGAACTACACAACTTCTTGAACACAAAAATAAAACTTAGTCAGAGAAGCATCAGCACTATAGTTTAGCTTTATCTTGTTTTCACCTTGTCCTGAATCTTGGAACCTTTCCAGAATTGATGTTTTCAAGGTTTCTAATCCTCATCTCAAGTTTCAGAATATCAGTAATTTCATATCTACTATTCGCTTTCTCATGGTTGTTAGTGTTTCCCATCTCCATACTTCCTTCAGTTATGCTGGTACAACCTTTTGCAGGTACCTTAGGTGCTTCCACAGAAGCTTTGCTCGAAAATTCTGCATATCTACCATCACTCTGATTTGCATTTGGACCGTCACTTGCAAGTTCTAAATCATCAGGCAAGTTGAGCTTACAGCTACCTTTGCCATTGTTGTCCTTGCTCTCTAGTTGCACCATTTCTTTAACTACATATGGCTCATCTCCATTTAATCCCTCTGATTTTCCATTTGAACTATCAAGTTTTTTGCTTAATGGTTTTGATTCCGTTAGAGTCTCCTTTTCTCTGGCAGTTCCATCATTCGAAGCTGAAGAAGATTTGCTTTGGGTTCTACGTAGAGGTTCTTGATTAGCAGGTACAGTAATTTCTTTCTTCATGAGCTTCATCCTGCGTAAAGATTCCGAAATTGGTATATTGTCATCATCATCTGATGATTCTACAACTCTCATTTCACAATCCTGAAAACTACTACCATCTTTCCTAACCTCATCGCATTTCTGCAAAAATTTAATGTTTTGGTTCTTCCACCATTCCAAGTATCGGCTGCTGACATCTGACTCGATGAGCCTAGAAGGTATATAGAGCTTGGCATCTTGAATTGGTCTGTCATAATTTCTCCATGCATAATTCACACAACCGGGCACATCTTGATCGAATCCAAATTGCATCGATACTCTATGAGGGTTATACAGCTCTACACAATCCATCCCAACTAGTTCAGAAGCTCGAATAAGTCGAGCAAAAATCAAGATTTCACTTCCCATCTGTTGTCCAACCTCCACATATTCCTCCCTTTCCTTGTAAAATTTGTTGATGTCCCAATTCTTCACAGTATCAATAGCGTAAGGACGCCACAGAAAACATTCTGCTGCAGAATCTACTTCACTCCTAGGATCCACACAGTTTAGTTTTTTCACCTTATGCCATCTAGCTACTCTTGGCTCCCCAGAGTTGATGAAAATACTAGACTTAGGCTGCAAATTGGGAAATCTCTCCCATGCCCATAGCTGAACAAAATTAAGAGGAGCACGGAGGATAAGATCCGACTCATCTTCTATACATCTAAAATTATTACTTTGTTCAGTCTGCTTAGATGAAGATACAATCAACTGTTTAAGCAAGTTTAAATCCCTATAAATGGTAGCAAGAACAGCAGGGGCAAGTGCCATTGAGTTGCCTTGAGAAAGATGAATTGCAATAGGGATAAGATCTGGTTGCACTTTCTGAAAACCTTTAGAAGGGAACACATACTTGGACAACCAAAGGGTCAAAAATGCAACATGCTCCAAATGGTCACCACCTTTTCCGGCAAAATATTCCATCCAGGCATGGTGATAAACATTCACCTTATCTTTTCTAATAACATTATAACACTCCGTAAGAGTTTTAACAATTTCATCAGACTCTTTGGTTTTCAAAGGGTTGAAGACAGAGTGGCCTAAAACAGAGAAACCACCCAAAACTACCATATCCTCCAAAGTAACAGTTGCTTCTCCCCATGGTAAAATGAATGTGTTAGTCTGCAAGCACCATCTCTCAGCAAGAGCATAAATCAGATCATGGTGCATATAAATCTTGAATGTGGAACCTGTAATCGCTTCAAAGATTCCCGCTTTTTTCCATGTATCTTGATATAAAGGCTTTAACTTATCAACCCATTGAGACCATCCTTTCATATGCATAACCCCACCCCTAAACTTGACCTTTAGTGAAGAATAACAAGAACTGATTTTCAGTTCTTGAATATTGGGTCTTGAAGGGAGAAATGGGACCTTTTGGGCAGAGGGTATTGTTGGTTTCAAAAAATGGGCTAGTCTAAAAATAGGTTTTACTTCATCATCAACAGGTGAAACCATGAGCTCTTCTCTTTCTTCCATGAGTGCATTTTCTTGGGAATCAACCATTGTTGAGGATCAGTATTAATGTTTAATTTTTTCCTTTCCTCTTAGCTCTCGTGTTTTTTTTTTGTTATATCAACTTTTGTATCAGGGTTTCAAGAATGTTATACTATGACAAACTATATACCCAATTCAAAGATAGTGTCACTGGCCAAATTTTTCCTTTTGTTTTGGAAAATAATACTAGGACAAATGCACTGAAAAGTTTCTGGTTCTTTTGGTGTGTATACTATTTTTACAATCATGTAGCAGCGTTAAACGTGCCAAAAAGAAATTACTACCATTCTTTGGTAGCTTTTCAAAAAATTTATGCTTATTCTGACAGGGGGATAGAAGTCTTTCAATAAGAAAGAAACAAGAATGAGTATTATGGCTGTGATTAGAGATAATGCTATTTTGGTGATATAATTAAAGTACTCCGTCAGTCAAAATTTATGTGAACAATTTCAGCATATGAGGGTCAAAAATTTTAATTTTGACATCTAAAGTTCGTTCAATAGATGTATTTTTTAGAAAGGTCTTCTGGTGACATTTTAACTTTGTTATGAACTACGATTTGCTCATTTGATAAGATTGTATAAGAATTGTGAAAGTTTCAATGGTTTTCACAACTTGTGTGATTTTTATATTTATGAGAAAAAATACAACTTAAGAAATCCAAATTTCATGTCCAAACAAAACTTCAACTTCAAATCACCCTGATTTCAAATCACTAATTCCATATCACGATTTCAAATCATGTTCAAACGGGGCCTTAATTTTGATTATGAATTCGGTATAAGTTATACTTCCTCCAATTCAAAATAAGTGGCGTTTTATCTTTTCATTTTGTTTCAAAATAAGTGGTATTTTACATAATCAATAAGTCACTAATAACGTTCTTCCAATTTTATCCTTAATTAAATAAAGGGAGTTCTACATAACCAAGAAACTAGTACAGAGCTTCATATTTTTCAAAAAAAATTATTAAGGGTACGTAGGAAAAATACATTTTACTTTCTAAGAATGAGTATTTCTCTTAAGGGGTGTGCCTAGAGGTGTTCATGATTCGGTTTGGGTCGGTTATTGATTAAAACCATAACCAAATCAATTTAGTCGGTTTTTAAATGTCTAAAACTATAACCAAACCAAATAAAATAAGGCCATAAAATAATAACCACCGGTTGGTTATTGTCGGTTTGGTTCGATTTTTCGGTTTATGACTAGTAGTCATGAGACTTATCTGTAAAACATTAAAAAGTTGAAAAAGACATGTCTTTTTTTTTTGTTCAAACGATAACCTTTATTTATAGTTTAAGGTGGAACATACATCATAGAAACATTTTCACTATTAGTGATAGTATAGTACTCAAGTTACCCAAAGTTGCTAAACTATTACATATAGAGCTAAAAACTAACTTAGTAGTGGCTGCACCATTTTTGTCATCTGAATACACATACCTGGAAATAAAGTAGAGCATAGGAGATTTTAGTTGTTGTTACAAACATACATATTAATTAAACATAAAGACAACCTAAAATTAAAATGAAAATATATGAAATAAAAAAACTTGGTGTAATGATCCCAAACTTTGGGGCAGCACTTGCATTTTGCCCTCAATTCTCCCATTTTATTAAAAAAACTTTGTGTAATGATCCCAAACTTTGGGGCAGCACTTGCATTTTGCCCTCAATTCTCCCATTTTATTAAAAAAACTTTGTGTAATGATTCCAAACTTCAGATGTTTTTTTATCATTATCCCCAGGCTAGGGTCTCGACTACAAGGAGTTGTTCTTTTCTGCTTTTTAGGAGGATTACCCACGGAAAAAGTATTAGGGCACTACCATGTGCTTGAGTTGCAGCAAATGCTAATGTTACCGAAATATCTTCTATAGGAACCTCCAAATCTACAACCTCTGTCCTTTTCATATGAAAAATATTAGAAGTTTAGAACCCATTCAGACAAGGAAAAAGAAAAGTATAAATTCGAAAAAGAAAAAAAAAACAACCTAAAATCAAATGGCTGACAAAGAAAGGCTAAAAATTTAAGTTAAAGACATTAGACTCTAACGTGAGCTTCTATTAGTAGGTTTACACTTAAGACTTAAAGAGTTAAAAGACTTAAAGACGTGGGCTTGAACATATTCTTAAAAACATAGGCCTTAAACAATCATGTGAAATAAGTAGACCAAAAATCAAATTAATGATTAAAAGGTATAAAATATTTATAATTTTTTATGAAAAACTAATATCATACATATAAATAATTATAAAATTTATATATATAATTTATCGGTTTGGTTCGATTATTTATTCGGTTATTTTTTAATAGAACCATAACCAAACCAAATATTACCGGTTTTTAAAATTTAAAACCAAATCAAACCAAACCAAACCAAATGTCGGTTTTTTTATTCGACTGGTTAAATTTTCGGTTTGATTTTGGTTTTAACCAAAACTGTGAACAGCCCTAGGTGTGCCCAATCTAAAAAAAAAAACACAACTTATTTTGAAATGGAGGAAGTACTACTTAATATTTCAAACTAAAATTTATATATTTGAAAACTACCCGAAATATACTATGAGTCCACATAGTTAACGCTTTAAAATGTTTTAAAAAAAGTTTGAGAAAGCTATTTGATCTCCATAAATAATTAAATATTTTTCACATAAAATGGGACCGAGGGAGTAGATTTTTACTCAAACTATGCCACAAATTGAGTTTGAGGGAGTACTCATTTTGTCTCGATTTATGACACTGTTTGGATTTCGAAAGTCAATATTTTAAATTTGACTGTGGAAGAACTACTTATAAATTATAATGATTGACAATAAATTACGATAAAATAATAATTTGTTTGACTCTTAAAATTCTGACAAATAACGCTATGTAAATTGTGAGGGGGGGGGGGGGGGGGGGTTGGAATAGGACAAATGCACATGAAAAATAAGCACCATATCAGCTTAAAATTTGCGTTTAAAGGCAAACACGCAGCTGCATTAAACGTGCCAAAAGAAATACTACACTTTGTCAAAACAAAAAAAATGTTAAAAGGTTTTTGAAACGTTGAATTTATTTGGACTTTTGGACTCGAACCTTTTTGAAGACAATAATAATATTTTAATTCGATTTTAAGTTCTCAATTTTTTTAAGAAATTTCCATTTAAAAAAATGAATATTACTGTATACTCCCTCCATTCACCAAAATAAACAATTTTTGGGGTGTAGCACACCCTTAAGGAAGTTAATTAGTAACATTAATCAAAGAATAATTTGTCAACTTATCAGTTTACTTTCCCTAATTTTTTAAAAAAAATTAGAGATAGTCAATGTTGGCAGTTGAAAATCTCATTAGAAAGAATGGGTATTTGGAAAATATTAATTGGTACATCTTTGGACTTTGTAAAGTTTATTTATTTTGGACCATAAGAAAATGCTAGAAATTTATTTATTTTGAAATGGAGGGAATACCTATTTAGCAAAAAAATATTTACTCCCTCCGTCTCAAGATAATCGTCCTTACTAAAAAATATACGTCTCAAAATACTTGTTATTTTGAAAAGTCAAGATAAAATTAAGAGTTTCTTTTTAATTAACCCTTTGTATTAATTACATCAATAGGCTTTGTGAGTTCACATAAATCAATTATACCTTGGTACTTTTAAAATTTTGAGGAGAGATCACATGGTGAAATACTTTAAGAGAGTAAAATTACTTTTTTAATGGGTGTGTGAATGAAAAATACGATAAGTATTTTGAGACGGAGAGAATATAAAATACTCAATAGTATATACGTTATATACAATTCAAAATGACTGTCTGAATAAATAAAAATAAATACATAAAGGTTAGACTCATGAAAAGATAAGTACCTTTACTTGTCTTCCTACTGCCAGAAATAATCATGTGAGCTACAAACTGAACTTTAATTAAGTGTTTTAATTTGTAGAATGTTTTTAAATAATTTCTGAAATAACATTTCGAAATACTATTTTGTTGAGAGAATATATGCCATAGGAAGGATTTTTGCACATGCTTTATATGTGCATATTGATAGTATATATTAATGTACATGTTTTCGAACATGCCAAATATCAATACGTACCTGATGGTACAATATAAACCATACAACATGCATATTTTTGTTTTGTTATTTTCATCACAAATTTACCAGTGTTACATTGTCAGCCAGCCTACTTGGGACCATTAGCTCACAATAGGGCTGCTTATCGGGCGGATCGGACGGATTATTATGTTAACGGTTCGGCTTAACGGTTATCGGCTTTTAAAAGTACTAATCCGCTAGCCAACCTATAAGATATCGGTTGGTTCGGTATCGGATTAGCAATTATCGGACGGTTATCGGGCGGTGTATCGGTTAAGTATGGGTGTGAGGACCCCACCGCCTGGGTCGCCCAGGACCGGTGAGTAGACCCCTTGCGGGCCCCCTCCATGACATGCATGCTTGACATACTGGGGTATTGTAGCAAGGATACACGTGTCCGCACGATAAACCATCTTCACGCTGCAGCGCTACGGGTATCGAACACGCGACCTCCATGCCCTTTACATTCCCCTGAGGGAATCGCCTCTTACCAGTTGAGCTGCGGGGCCCGCAAGGGGTCTACTCACCGGTCCTGGGCGACCCAGGCGGTGGGGTCCTCACAAAAAAGGCGACTTGTGTTTGAGGATCCGCAGGTGTAACCCATGCATGCTGCGGGTTGCCCTCCATGACTTGCTCATGTACACTGCATTATTGTGGCAGTGAAATCACACCAGTTCGCTGCGCCCTGCAGAGCTTCGAACCCGTGACCTCAGGCCCTTTGTCCTCCCGAAGGAAGCGCCTCTTACCAGTTGAGCTGCAAGCTTTGTCACGCCCCGAACCATGGCCTGGACGTAACACGGCACTCGGTGCCTGACTGCGTGTGACCGAGCGAACCACATGGCTTGCTGAATCATCATGATACATACATGAGCGGAAATATAACGTGAATGCATTATGAGCCTTTATAAAACGTAGTAAGTCATAATACTTAATAAAAACACTTGTTTAAACATGAGTGCGGAAATAACATGAATGAGCCAAAAATGGCTATACGACTCCGAATGTCTGACATAACATAACTGACTTGTCTAGTCTATGAAACCTCTATCATGAGTCTGACTGAAAAACATACTTACTGGGACAAGGCCCCCAGCGTACCTTCAGATGCATAACTAAGCATAAAACAAAAGTTGACTAAACCCCGAATGAGATGGGGCTCACCAATAAGCTGATACGAATGCTGTCTTACTGAGCAGATGTGTCGTCCTGTATATCAGTACCTGCATCGTGAAATGCAGGCCCCCGGGCAATAAAAAGGGGACGTCAGCACATTGAATGTACTAGTATGTAAAACAACTGAAAGAAATAACATGGGACATGGAATAACATGATAAGAACTGAAACTGAAAACCTGGACATGAACATGAGTGCATACATATATATATAAAACATGGTAAAAATATCATAAGTAGGGAGAGCAATAACTTATAACCGATCCATGGTCTGGTGCTTGCGTCCCGCCAGCAGAACACTCAGTCCTTGCCAGGGAACATGAGATTTAATAAAATATGAAAGGATCCAGTCATTATGAGAGATCGTCCGGGACATGGGTGGAGCGATCCTCATCCTACGGTGGCTACGTAGTTTCAGGCTATCTGAAGCCCTCCTCGGTAATTAATGCAACTCCCAAAACATGAACATGAAAATAGTGGCACTTGCTGCCCATGGTATATCATGAATCGTAACTTGCTTGTACATGGTATTCATGATCATAACTTGCTTGTACATGGTTTTCATGAATCATATCTTGCTTGTACATGGTTTTCATGAATCATAACTTACTTGTACATGATTTTCATAAATCATAACTTGCTTGTACATGGTTTTCATAAATCATAACTTGTAAATATAGTTTCATAAGATAACTTGTCATAGTCTTGCAAAACATGTTTTTGATGCATGAGTAATAACAATAGTTCATAATCATATATATATATACTTGACTTGAAAACATGCTTGTAACTTGCTGGATGAAATCATAAAGTTTCATATAAACATAATGAGAACATATGAGGAAGAATTCATGATTCATGGATTTAGCTAGGATTCCTAATATCCGTAATGGAAGATTAGGAATACAATAACGAACATAGATACAAAATTCATGTACATACATACATAATTACGGGCTACCAATATGTTGGGTTTAATGCCCTAGGATTTGAACTTCATATATTTTACGAAACGAATCATGGGGAAGAACGTAGAGATTCCCACATGTGGATGGAAGTTCTACATACCTTAACTTTCCGCTTTTCAGCGTATCACAATGTCCTTCAACCCCTTCAACTTCAATCTATAGCAATACAAGTCATAGGGATCCTATATTAGCAACAATATCCATGTTTTGTTCATCTAAGCATTTTATCAAACACTTAGTGGGCATGAAGCTCTATAACCCTCATTAATGGTGTTTTCTTCACCCAATCTCCATTCTTTTACTTCTAGCTAATGCTAAAATCTCAATTAGATGTAATTAACATCATTCTTCAGCACCCATATGAATACAACAATCCCAAATCAACAATCCAACCATTCTAGCATAGTTCATATAATTCTCTTCATCCAACCCAAATATTATTCTCCCAAGAATTCATCAATTCACAACTATAAATGATTAGGGATAAAAACATTACCTTTTTGAAGTCCAATCCTCTTGAATTCGGGTTCTAGGGTTTCCACATCCAACAAAAATGTTCCAATCCTAACTCTATGGATTAGAAGAGTTTTTACTCAAGTTAGAAAGGGATTAGGGACTTAAATTCAACTTAGAATCATGATAAAAACTTACCTTGGAAGATCTTGAGGTTTGGGATTTGTTGTCTCTGAGTTTAGAGAGAATTTTCGTGAATGGGGTGTTGGGGAAATAAACCCCAACCCCAAATATAACAAGAAAACGCGTAAACCCGACTTTTGACCCGAAAACGTACTTAACGGACCAAACGACGGTTCAAACGACGAACCGTCGATCTGCTCCGTCGAATTGGTCAAATTTCCAGTGAACAACGCACAATCGACGGTTCAAAGGACGAACCGTCGATCAGATCGACGAACCGTCGATCAGATCGACGAAACGTCGATCTTCCCGTCGAAGTCACCCATTTTCCAGCGAAGACAGGCTTCAGTAAAATGGGCATAACTCTTTGCAAAGATGTCCGTTTGACCTCCATAATATACCGTTGGAAAGATATTTCAAAGGGCTACAACTGTAATCAAGGATGTTTTCCCAAATTCAAAATTAATAATGGGGTTATAATCGTTGGAAGTATGACCTTCTATAAACTCTCTTGCAAACATGTTCCGTAGAGTGGTTTTCAACTTTGCTTTGCCCAAAGACATTTCTTATGACTTAATTGGTTTTCAAAACACTTCCTATAATCCTCATATTGGTTCCATTATATTATCATCTTATGAGTCAAACTTTCGTCCGAAGTTACGAGGTGTTACAATATCTCCCCCTTGGGATCATTCGTCCTCGAATGATAACCATTCGGGATTCTACAAAAATTTCGCTAGAGTTTCCCCTGTAATAAGGCACTACCAACCTGTCACAAAAACCCATAATATCATTGCCTCACAGGGCTACATCACAATAGCATTATAAATTGGCCACACACGACCAAAAACATGAAAAGAAAGCTTCCATACCTCAAAATCTTGGTGCTTCATCATAAATCTCTTCTGCAGCCTGAAACAAGTGCGGGTACATGGATTTCATATCCTTCTCAGCTTCCTATGTAGCTTTCTCAACCCTCTGAGTCTTCCACAGGACTTTCACTGAGGCTACTTCCTTAGTCCTCAACTTGCGAATCTGACGGTCAAGAATGGCTATGGGGATCTCTTCATACGTCAAACTATCCTTAACTGTTTTAGTATCAGTAGGAACAACCAACGACGGGTCTCCTACACACTTCCTCATCATAAATACATGAAACACTGGGTGTACAGCAGCTAAATCTCGTGGCAACTCAAGTTCATAAGCTACTAGAACGATCCTTCGCAGAATTCTATAAGGTCCAATATATCTGGGGTTGAGTTTGCCTTTCTTGCCAAATCTCATGACACCCTTCATGGGTGAGACTTTAAGGAACACCCAATCATCTACTGAAAATTTTAAGTCCCTTTTGTCTCACATCTGTGTAAGACTTCTGGTGACTTTGAGCCGTTTTCAAACGCTCCTGTATTAACTTAACTTTCTCCATAGCCTGGTAAACCAAATCTGATCTTAACAACTCTGCTTCACCAACTTCGAACCAACCAATTGGTGATCTACACCTTTGCTCAAAAAGGGTTTCAAACAGTGTCATCCCAATACTAGCATGGTAGTTATTTTTGTAAGTAAACTCAATAAGAGGCAGGTGGTCATCCCAATTACCATTGAAATCAAGGACACGTGGTTACTGAACTGAATGAATACATGACTACTAAACTACTGAGATACTAAATTGAATGTCTATTAAACTAACTGAAGACTGGCTGACTGAATACTGAGCTAACTTAATGTTGGATTAGCTGAATACTGAGCTGGCATGAATACGTGAGTACTGGACTGATACCTGAGTACTAAGCTGACATAAATATCTGAGCATTGAACTAACATGAATATCATAACATGAGATCTGAATAGCGTATCTGTCTGACCATTTGTCTGAGGATGAAAAGTTGTGCTAAGGTTCACCTCCGTACCCAAATCCTTTCTGAAAGGATTTTCAGAAGTTCGCTGTGAACTGAGCACCAAAATCTGAAATAATGGACACTAGGGTCCCATACAATCCGGAAATTTCATTAACATATGACTTGGTATAATCTTTTTGTTCAATCTGTGGTCTTAACTGGCAAGAAGTGCGCTGACTTCGTAAGTCTGTCCACAATCACCGAAATTAAATCATGTCTCCTAGCTGAACGGGGTAGACCTAGAATGGTGAGCTTTTGACATAATTAGCTCTCTGATTCCATCTACATCTGGAACGCATAATCTGCCTCGGTATCTCAAAGTACCATTATCTCCCCCTTGTTCAAAAGCTAAGGCTTTCTATTCGTGAATCCCCTCTTTCATCTGCAGCAAGCAGGAATCACCAAACTGCTTCTCTCTAACTTCGATGACTAAGGAGGAATAAGTCATGTTCTGAGCAATAACTCCACCCACTTCGGAGTCTGAAAGTCGAATTCCTAGCTTGGAGAAATAGTGAAATTCTTTCACCTTAGTTCTCTTGTCTGCCTAAATCATGAGTTGTACTTCCCATACTTGATTTTTTTTTTTTTTTTTTTTTTTTGAGATTCTTCCTAAAATACTCATAGTACGGTTGTACGCTAAGTCTTTTGCGAGCACCTTAAAGATTAGAGTCTTGTGCAATGGCACTACCCTTATGACACATAACTGGGTATGATCTTATAGCTTTTCTGTGATCGCCTAATCGATAGTAATTGAACTTGACACAATTCGTTCGACGATCATTCTACTCACTTCAGGTTTCCTCTAAGATGAGGCATATTCCTTATGGAGACTGTCTCATTATACCAACTTAACTTAATTGAGGTTCTTCATATCTCATACTAACCATTCAGGTCTTCCATTATCTCGCTGGACTTACTAGCGATTTATGCATCTCCCCCTTAGATCAAGGCTAACATCTTATACTTATAAATTCTTCTCTTCTGATGGGATTGCAATTAACATTCCTTATCTTCTGTAATTTCTTTGTATTCTACAACACTGACGATTTTTTTTTTTTTGGACTCACATCTGAGCAATTTCTCATGGGGAAAAACTAAATTTACTTACATGAACGGGTTGCTACTGTATTCATAACTGGCATACTTCATCTTAACGACTTAACTCTGCTCACACTGTAAATATTAGGGCAACCCCTTTTTGACAACTCTTAAAGGCTATTCTTCTCTTCTGTAGTTTGCTCTTTTACGGCTTAGCTGATTTCTTCTTCCACTAATCACTCAACTCTGAAATTAACTTAAGCCCTTGGTTTCTAACACACATTCGGATGTATCCGGACTGTCACCCACTCAAGGTGTTCATCTGAATAGGAAATCAAATTATATTTATCAAGGTCAGCCGTACTCGTAACTTAGTCAAATCTTATCACTACTGTTGACATGGCTTTTCCAGACATATTACGAACTTATATCTTATTCTCCTTCTATTTCTAGGAAAAATTTGGCAGAGTTTCCTCTGTATTTCTTACTATCCCAAAACCTGCACACAGGAAATACCAACAATGCCTCACAAGGCCAGCATATATACATAGATACCATATCATATCATATCATATCATAGCCACACATGGTTTCCAATTTCAACAACAGTATAAAAATGATGAACTTACCTCATATGTCCAACTCAAACTATACCTAATACACTTTCCTGTTTGTTTTCCCTTTCAACCTTTAACTGTAGATGGAGTGGGTCCTGATGACCTTCGGTAGAAACCTGTCTACCACCACTTCCTTGAGATCCTCCATGATTTACCTTTTTCCTGTTGACTTAGCTCCTTTTCTAATTTCTCTGATATCCTCTCCCTGTTGTATTCCATTCTCCTTTCTCAAGAACATCATTATCATTCAACATACCATTCATTCCACTACACCCCTTCTCGGGCAACTTACATTGTACTCCACTTTCAATAGCACTTGAAGTCTCATTCGTTACCAGTAAGTACTGCACAATTGTACCCCCTATGGGTAAACATCCTTACTTGGACCTTGAGTTTTCTGTTCATCTCCTGCGCATTCGAAACGTATGTAATTCGAGAGGAAGAGAAGTTTCTTATTGCTCTAAGCTTCATGGCACGATCTAGAGTAGAAAGAAATGAGACAATCCTGAATGTCTTGGTGGTCAACTGTTTATATGTGTGGCGCGCACACACATATAAAAGTGACCCCACTGGACACGGTTTCATAGACTCCCTAAGACACTTGAACCTAGGCTCTGATACCAAGCTTTGTCACGCCCCGAACCATGGCCTGGACGTAACACGGCACTCGGTGCCTGACTGCGTGTGACCGAGCGAACCACATGGCTTGCTGAATCATCATGATACATACATGAGCGGAAATATAACGTGAATGCATTATGAGCCTTTATAAAACGTAGTAAGTCATAATACTTAATAAAAACACTTGTTTAAACATGAGTGCGGAAATAACATGAATGAGCCAAAAATGGCTATACGACTCCGAATGTCTGACATAACATAACTGACTTGTCTAGTCTATGAAACCTCTATCATGAGTCTGACTGAAAAACATACTTACTGGGACAAGGCCCCCAGCGTACCTTCAGATGCATAACTAAGCATAAAACAAAAGTTGACTAAACCCCGAATGAGATGGGGCTCACCAATAAGCTGATACGAATGCTGTCTTACTGAGCAGATGTGTCGTCCTGTATATTAGTACCTGCATCGTGAAATGCAGGCCCCCGGGCAATAAAAAGGGGACGTCAGCACATTGAATGTACTAGTATGTAAAACAACTGAAAGAAATAACATGGGACATGGAATAACATGATAAGAACTGAAACTGAAAACCTGGACATGAACATGAGTGCATACATATATATATAAAACATGGTAAAAATATCATAAGTAGGGAGAGCAATAACTTATAACCGATCCATGGTCTGGTGCTTGCGTCCCGCCAGCAGAACACTCAGTCCTTGCCAGGGAACATGAGATTTAATAAAATATGAAAGGATCCAGTCATTATGAGAGATCGTCCGGGACATGGGTGGAGCGATCCTCATCCTACGGTGGCTACGTAGTTTCAGGCTATCTGAAGCCCTCCTCGGTAATTAATGCAACTCCCAAAACATGAACATGAAAATAGTGGCACTTGCTGCCCATGGTATATCATGAATCGTAACTTGCTTGTACATGGTATTCATGATCATAACTTGCTTGTACATGGTTTTCATGAATCATATCTTGCTTGTACATGGTTTTCATGAATCATAACTTACTTGTACATGATTTTCATAAATCATAACTTGCTTGTACATGGTTTTCATAAATCATAACTTGTAAATATAGTTTCATAAGATAACTTGTCATAGTCTTGCAAAACATGTTTTTGATGCATGAGTAATAACAATAGTTCATAATCATATATATATACTTGACTTGAAAACATGCTTGTAACTTGCTGGATGAAATCATAAAGTTTCATATAAACATAATGAGAATACATGAGGAAGAATTCATGATTCATGGATTTAGCTAGGATTCCTAATATCCGTAATGGAAGATTAGGAATACAATAACGAACATAGATACAAAATTCATGTACATACATACATAATTACGGGCTACCAATATGTTGGGTTTAATGCCCTAGGATTTGAACTTCATATATTTTACGAAACGAATCATGGGGAAGAACGTAGAGATTTCCACATGTGAATGGAAGTTCTACATACCTTAACTTTCCGCTTTTGAGCGTATCACAATGTCCTTCAACCCCTTCAACTTCAATCTATAGCAATACAAGTCATAGGGATCCTATATTAGCAACAATATCCATGTTTTGTTCATCTAAGCATTTTATCAAACACTTAGTGGGCATGAAGCTCTATAACCCTCATTAATGGTGTTTTCTTCACCCAATCTCCATTCTTTTACTTCTAGCTAATGCTAAAATCTCAATTAGATGTAATTAACATCATTCTTCAGCACCCATATGAATACAACAATCCCAAATCAACAATCCAACAATTCTAGCATAGTTCATATAATTCTCTTCATCCAACCCAAATATTATTCTCCCAAGAATTCATCAATTCACAACTATAAATGATTAGGGATAAAAACATTACCTTTTTGAAGTCCAATCCTCTTGAATTCGGGTTCTAGGGTTTCCACATCCAACAAAAATGTTCCAATCCTAACTCTATGGATTAGAAGAGTTTTTACTCAAGTTAGAAAGGGATTAGGGACTTAAATTCAACTTAGAATCATGATAAAAACTTACCTTGGAAGATCTTGAGGTTTGGGATTTGTTGTCTCTGAGTTTAGAGAGAATTTTCGTGAATGGGGTGTTGGGGAAATAAACCCCAACCCCAAATATAACAAGAAAACGCGTAAACCCGACTTTTGACCCGAAAACGTACTTAACGGACCAAACGACGGTTCAAACGACGAACCGTCGATCTGCTCCGTCGAATTGGTCAAATTTCCAGTGAACAACGCACAATCGACGGTTCAAAGGACGAACCGTCGATCAGATCGACGAACCGTCGATCAGATCGACGAAACGTCGATCTTCCCGTCGAAGTCACCCATTTTCCAGCGAAGACAGGCTTCAGTAAAATGGGCATAACTCTTTGCAAAGATGTCCGTTTGACCTCCATAATATACCGTTGGAAAGATATTTCAAAGGGCTACAACTTTAATCAAGGATGTTTTCCCAAATTCCAAATTAATAATGGGGTTATAATCGTTGGAAGTATGACCTTCTATAAACTCTCTTGCAAACATGTTCCGTAGAGTGGTTTTCAACTTTGCTTTGCCCAAAGACATTTCTTATGACTTAATTGGTTTTCAAAACACTTCCTATAATCCTCATATTGGTTCCATTATATTATCATCTTATGAGTCAAACTTTCGTCCGAAGTTACGAGGTGTTACAATGGGTTACCACATTCAATCTTTTATTTTGGTTACCACTACTGGACAGTCTGGACTAGTACTCTTCTGGATATGCCAATGTAAATATTCCTACTGGACTACTGAATATGCCAATCTGCGAGCTCTGTATGAACTTGGATCTTGTGAAATGCTTCTGCATTTTTTCATGCAACAAGGAACATTTTGTCCCTTTTTGCTGACAAAAGGACTTGTATTTGATCCGTTAGTTTTCCTTCTTATTTCAGTGAAAAAGTCTTGCTTAGGCACCGATTTACTTGGTAATGACTAATACTTGGTAAATATTCCTTAAGTGCAGTTCTCCTTCACCTAAGCAGTTCTCCTTGTCCTAAACAGTTCTCCTTGTCCTTTTACCATACACCAAAGATTAACATCCAAAATGCTCTTATAAGTCTAGCAAAAATTATGTCCAATCTGCAGTTCTAATACTAATGAAAAGGCAAAAGTATTACTCGCTAATACTAGGAAATATGTGTCTTTATGGAGTATTGACTAGGGAGAATTCTAAAAGTTTTAAAATAGAGGAAACCCCATGGATCAGAAGGGGAAAACCCATTACGATCATAAGTGAAAAAAAAAAAAAAAAAAACTCGAAATTTACCTTGCGTGTAGTAGCAGACTAGCAGTTGCTGAGTTGTTGTGGACTTGTGGTTTAATAACAAATGCAGCCCACTTTTGCGATCTTCTCTTGAGTCTTGACGCCGTGTAAAAAGAAAAAAAAAAACCCTAGGAATCCATTAGTTGAGTGGAAAATGAATTGAGTGGAAAATGACAGCACTACAGCAGTTCCTACCCTTTAGTAAAATGAGGGTTATTTTCTAAATGGGCTGTTGCAACTATTGCAGTCTTATTTACTAAATGGGCTGTCTTATTAATTAAATGGGCTTGGCCTGCTGAGGCTTATCTTTAAGTTTACAAATTATAATTACCATACATATTTTATATGTTTAGAAATTATAATTACCATACATATTTTATATGTTTAGGGATAAAAATATAATAGATTCTTAACGGGTTAACGGTTTACCCAATAAGAAAATTGAGTAATCCGTCTCCCGCACCGATAAGCCGTTAGTTATAAAATTTTAAATCCATTCCCCACCCGCTAATCCGATAACCCAATACTAATAAGCCAATAAGCCAATTTTGCGGTTGGATTATCGGTAGCGGTCGATTTTGAACAGCCCTAGCTCACATATGCGGAGTTTATATTTTATTTAGTTAACATATGCGGAGTTTATATTTTATTTAGTTATCGATTTTTTGAATTACAATTTTCTCGAAAAAAGCTTCATTATGCAGATAAACGATTTCTCAAACACGCAGGGGAAGATCAACAGCTTTGTTTACGGATTCATGTGAACTCAATATTTTTTGTCTGATTTTGTATATATATTTATAAATTTTTCTAAATATCTATAAATATTAGACTGTGAACAGGGGCGGAGCCACCGCTTTAGCTATGGGTTCGGCAGAACCTAGTAGTTTTGGCACAAATCATGTATTTGCGCTAAAATAATCATTTAATATGTACAGTAATAAATAATTTAGCCAGAACCCAACAAGCAAACAAGATTGTGGTCCAAAACTCATAAAATAAAAATTATGGCTCCGTCGCTGACTGTGAATACAATTATTATTGTATACTATATTAATGTGAAAAAGTCGCGGTAGAAACTCATAAATTATAAATTCTGGATCTACCATTACTATTCTTGCTCCTAGCTTGCATCTATAATAAGTAAACTCGGGTGAAAGCTCGGTTATTACCCAAATGCATTTTTGAAAAGTCTGAATAACATAGATAATAAATAGTACTAAAATCAGTGTCTTCAGCCACATTTCTGGCAACCATAAGTGGTACACTTCTTTAATTGGTCAGTAACTCAATTGTATTTCTAAAATCAAACAAGCAAATTCAAGCTATAATTTTATACTGGTAACTACTTAAGTGACTTTTATACCGCTCAATTATAATACTGCCTCCTTTCAAAATAAGTGGTATTTCACATTATCAAGAAGATATCAATGATGTTCTTCTAATTTCACCCTTAATTAAATAAATGAAATTTTACATAACTAAGAAATTACTAAAAAGCTACATCTTTTTCAAGTTTTACATAACTAAGAAATTACTAAAAAGATACATCTTTTTCAAGGTATTTATTAAGAGTGAGTTAGTAAAATATCTTACATTCTAGAAATGAACAATTTTGCTATACTCAAGCCAAAAACAACACTTATTTTGAAATGCAGGGAGTATTTGGAAAAAGTGAAAAAGTTTCAGTGACCATTAACAGCAGGTACTAGTTGACAGTAGCAGCTAAAGCATTTCCTTTTTAGGCAACTTCTCGTCCAAAAAATTGGAAAGTCTTTTTTCAATTTTTTTTTTCTTCTTTTCCATTACAAAGGGTTTTTCTTGATCAAGCCGTGTTAGAAAAACCAATGAAAGATTCAATCTTTGAAGAAAGAAAAGAGTTAATGGTTTCACCATTAGGTGGAATACCACAACTAAGAAAAGCCCATTTCTTGAAACCTATTGTTTCTTCCATTGAAGGTCCAAGTTTGAAGCTTGCTTCGCTTCCATTTTCATCTGAATCTGAATGGCCTTTAAAAGTTTCCTTTAATGGTTGTAGAAATCAGCAAAACAAATGGAAAAAATGGGTTGAAAACATGGAGTCTGTTCATCATATTGTGTGGAAAAAAACTGGTATTTATGAAGCTATTATGGGGTCAGTTTACAAAGTACACACTGATCAAGATTTGATTTTTGGGTTGGTAGAAAGGTGGTGCTGTGAAACTAACACTTTTATTTTTCCATGGGGTGAAAGTACTATTACTCTTGAAGATATGATGAATTTGGGAGGGTTCTCTGTTTTGGGTGGACATGTTTCATTGCCTGTTGAATCCCCTGAGTTGGTTGAAATTGAAAGAAACCTTGAAAAAGCGCGTAATGACCTTATCAGATTGAAGGCTGATAATCATAATAAGTGGTTGAGTTTTTTCATGAACAGTGGTAAAAAATTTGAACATGAAGCTTTTCTTTCTCTTTGGTTATCAAGATTTGTGTTTCCTGGAAATGAGTGTGATAAAATAGGTAGACATGTTTTCTCTATTGCTGTTAATCTTGCTAGAGGTTCGCGATTAGCGCTTGCTCCTGCTGTTCTTGCTAGTATATATAGAGACTTGAGCTTGTTGAAACAAAGTATGATGATTGCTTCATCAAATGAGCCAAGTAGTAATGGAGATGATGGAGATGGTTTTAACATTCTAGAATTTACTCTTTGGGCACCGTTGTTCTTTGTTCAAGTTTGGGCTTGGGAGAGGTTAGTGCCTTTGAAGCCTGAGCAGGCTCGGAATTGCAAGATGGCTAAGAGGCTGAGAATTGGACGATGGCATGATGCGAAAAAATCGGGTGTTATTAACGTGAGGATGACTATTGACTCGTCTGGAGATATATTTCTGTGGAGGCCATATGCTTTGGCTGTGGAAGGCTGGTTAATTCCCAAGTTTTATAAGGAAAAAGAGGAGTTGGCAATAGTTGAAGGTGCAAATTTGGAACAAGAATTTGAGTCTTTCATTCGATGTTTGAGGGTATCTGAGCTTGTTGGTTTAGATTGTCAAGAACCTTATCGACCAAATCGTGTAGCAAGACAGTTTGGATATGATCAAGACTTTCCTAAATGGATTCCTCGCTCGTCTTCAAGTCCAGAACTTGCTTGGTACAACTATAGCAGACCCATTGAGAATGATTTGAGGTTATATTATCCATATAGGTTGTTTGAATCGGATGTCACAACACAATATTTGAAATGGTGGAAAAAAGAAATATTATTTCTAGCTGATGAAGTAAAAGGATTGTTGCGTGGACGAAGGAGTAAAAGAAGATTAAAACGGCTATCTAACCTTTGTGATTCTCCTGTTTTTGCTCCCAAGTTAAAGCAAGTGAAAATAGAAACTGATTATGATGTTTGTGATGTTCTTTCTGGTCCACCCAAAGTGAAGAATTACCCTGATGTTCCTCCTGGTTTTGCTCCCAAGTGTGTTGGGGAAAATGACAAGAAATTTTTGTCTATTGAAGTTTCACAAACAATGGCTTGCGACATTGTGACTCATGGTTCAGTGGAGAAGAATGCATCAGAAGAAAGAATTTACACATCCACTGACTATGACCACGACAGAAATGAGGGTAAAAGTGATTCTTTTGATGTTCTTCCTGTTCTGCATACTAAAGGTCAATTAAAACAAGTGAAGAATTACCCTGATGTTCCTCCTGGTTTTGCTCCCAAGTATTGTGGGGGAAATGACAAGAAGAATATGTCTATGGCAGTTTCACAAACAATGGTTCACAACATCATGCCTCCTGGTTTTGTGGACAATCATACTGCAGGAAAAAGAACTTACATATCCACTGACTATGAGCATGACAAAAATGAGAGTAACCTTTGTGGTTCTCCAGTTTTTGCTCCCAAGTTAAAGCAGGTGAAACTAGAAACTGATTGTCATGTTTGTGATGTTCTTCCTGGTCCACCTAAAGTGGAGAATTACCCTGGTGTTCCTCCTGGTTTTCCTCCAAAGTGTAATGGGGAAAATGACAAGAAGAATTTGTCTATTGGAGTTTCACAAATGGCTTGCGTCGTTGTGCCTCCTATTTCAGTGGAGAGTCAGACTGCAGGAGAAAGAGTAATTCACACATCCACTGACTATGCACATGACAGAAATGAGATTAACAGTGATATAGCTCCCAATCCTGTGACCAACGAGCAGAAAAGAGGGGAAAGAACCAGCTGTCATGATCTTGTAATGGTTATAGAAGCTGGTCTTAGCAGGCTTGAGAGACAAGCTGCTTCATGCAAGAGACGCTAGATTCAATGTAGTTTGATTTCAAATGCCTATTTATAATCCTTTTTTGTGGTTTACTTGTTCCAGAGGGGTCGCTTAGTTTTCCTCTTTCAATTTTCTGTTTACATTCTCTTTTGATTAGTTAATGTACAGAGTCTACATGAATAGTCTGTTTCTAGTTATCCCAGTAAGGAATGTCTGCAATGCTGCTGCATATTTATCAAAAGTTTTATGAATCCTTTGTAAAGATCATCGCTCCGAAGAAGGTCCGAAGAATTTTGTTAAGTCACTGGTGTAAAGAACGTTTTAATTAACATATCTTCTATTATGAAGTAGTAGAATATGGTATACTGTTGCATTGTTGATCAGATCTTTGTATTGTGAATTAACCTGCTGGTAGAATCTACATATCTGATGCAAAATTGCATTTGTCAATTTTGTGTTGCTGCTTCATGATTGTATTCTTTTAATATATTATGATTTGAGTAGGTACTATCATGTTTCTTTTTACTCTTTCTTGTTTTAGTTAATGTGCACATACCTCTAAATCAGAGTTGCCTTTCTGGTGCAATACACTGTTTACTGCTGCTATTGCCTTTAACATGAGGTCCTTATTTAAAATGTGAACGGCTAGTAAAATATTCACATAGTAGTTCATTGACTTCAAATCATTTCATCATCTAGAGTAGGTAAATCTTCACAAACTAGTTGATTCAAATTAGACCATTCATTGTCTAGAGATGTTTTATGTGATTAAAAAACTGAAGCAAAGAAGATTACTTAGTGATTAGCAATAAATCAGTGTTGTAATCAACATATCTATTTGTTTCAAAAGGAGCTAGCATTCTTAGCTACTTTGAAGTTTGAAGATGTATAAAAATTTTGGATAGAAAAAAATATTTGAGAACTGTAGTTTGCTTGTATTTTTGTGAGATTTTGATACTGCTGGTGGCTGCCATTAATGATATTAGAGGTAGACTGGAAGGGTCTAGATGTGTTGGTTCCACATCGATTGAGGAAATGAATTGATGTCATTTTATATGATTTTGAGCAATTTTACCTCATGAGCTAATTTTTCGGTTAAGTTAGGTTCAACGTTCATTTTCTTAATATGATATCAGAATTATACCTATTTCAGTTCTTGATGTACAAATGTCGGGTTTTGGTGTTATGTTGTCAAGTTCCAAAAATTGTGCAGTGGTGAGCGTGGCAATCGAGCTTTCGAATACTTTGGGTCTGTTTTTTTCTTTTTGCTTTCCTATCCGATGTCCATTATTTGCGTTGGAGCCAACTAAATTAGGATTCACGACTTCATATCCGGGCTCGAACCGTTTGGATCTCGCTAGGCAGACAAGTAGCTCATTCTTGTCAATTGATCCCTAACAAAGGCAATTACTATGTCATATAACTTATTAATCCATCATACCAACAGAAGTAACAAAAATGTATTTTCCTTTTATCCCCGAAATTCTTGGGTTCAAAATTAAAACAAATATTATGGCTTTCTTTTTTTCTTTTTCTTTTTTTGAAAAAGAAAAAAAAGATCAAATATTTGTGTCATTTCATCACAAATATTCAAAGGTATACCATGGCAAAAAAAAGAGGGTGCATTCTTGTTTTTGCACCTGAGAAACAGGACTCAAGAGATCATAGTTTTTCTCTTAGGTTTCTTTCTCCGGTGACCGTCTTTGCACGGTTCACCTTAGACGGGAAAATTAGGAACTAATTTTTGTGATTCAAAATGTTCCAATTTTCCTCTTGAAAATTGATCATAGAGTTTATCAGTGTGTTGGTATTATTGGAATCGTCTCATGCAAATTTCATCAATAAATTATCTCTGTAATTAAAGATTGCAGGCTAATATTTATTGATGATTTTGAGGAATTGTGCCTAAGATATGATATTAGGTAGATTAACAAAAAGAGGATGGATACATTGCTTTCCATGCTGCATGCCTGTGGATGACAACATTCATATTAGCTCTTTGGAAGATAGTATCATTCAACGATATAAAGATAACAAATCTCCAGCACAATTTGCCAACATTTCTCTTAAAACTGGTAATTCTTCTGCATTTTTTTTCTCATCTTTATAGTCTGCATTTTTTCATGTTAGCATTATTATATTATGGGGAATGTCCAAATACTCCTTATTCGAAAAGAAATGCCGTTAATTTACTCTCCCTTAAACGTCGTTCGTGCTCTTGTTGTTAACAAATTATTTGCCTTTGACTTTAACGAGCTCTTTTATGGAGTAGGTAGATTCTACGTGTCAAAATACTTCGAGAAAAATGTCCAAATTTACCTTCTTCTATGCGAAATATCGTAATTTTACTCTCCCTTATATGTGTCATTCAATGTTCCTGTTGTTACAAATTTATTTGCCTTTGATTTTAACGAGCTGCAATATGGAGTAGGTAGATTGTACATGTCAAAATACTTCGAGAAAATGTCCAAATGTACCTTCTTTCAATACGAAATACCATAAATTTACTCTCCCGCATACGTCGTTCATGCTCTTATTGTTAACAAAACTATTTGTCTTTGACTTTAACGAGCTCCAATGTGGAGTAGGTAGATTTCACATGTCAGAATACTTGAAAAATATGTCCAAAATTACCTTCTTCTATACGAAACACCGTAAGTTTACTCTCCCTTATACGTCATTCATGCTCTTGTTGTTAACAAATTGTTTGCCTTTGACTTTAACGAGCTCCAACGTGAAGTAGGTAGATTGTACATGTCAAAATACTTTGAGAAAATGTCCCAATTTACCTTCTTCTATTCTGATATCTCAATTTTACTCTTCGTTGTTGTTAACAAATTGTTTGGCCTTGACTTAATGAGTTCCACGGTGGAGTGGGCAGATTCTGTCAAAATACTTTGAGAAAAAGGTCCAGACTCACTCCTCTTCCTTTGACTATGATATAAGTTACCCTATGATGGAGGCAAATACGAGACACGGCTATTTGCTAACAACACGCGTATGAATGACCAGAAAGTATGACAAGGGTATATTTAGATATTTCATCAGTGGAGTATTTTTAACACTTTTCCTTGTATCATTGTTTTGATGGCCCCCCTTTTGCTTTTGTTTCCCCACAATGTGTTGTTCATTGTTTTTTTATGTTGAAACTTTGTGAATGACTAATGAACACCGGACACTAATATTGTGTTCGATCAAGTCATCGAGTGATTGTTTGTTTTCTGACTCTGCAAAATATTCAGATAGCAGCAGAAGGAGATACATAGCTGCAGAAATAGAAAAGTTTGGAAAAGGGAACATTTCAGCTCAAGCCTTCACGTTTCGCGAGTTGTGTCTTGCAACTCAAAACTTTGACTGCGAAAGTTTGCTTGGCTCGGGTGGTTTTGGAAAAGTATACAAAGGCCACATTAAAAGCAAGAATATGGTACTGTGCCCATATTTCTTTTGTTAAAAGATTGATTATCTTTCTTCAACTCTAAGAGAAAAACTAATTTAACCATTGTTCTCTTTTCATGTTGCTTAGGATGTTGCTGTGAAGCAACTTGACAGGAATGGTTTCCAAGGAACTAAAGAGTTCCTTGTGGAGGTCCTACTGTTGAGTCTTCTCCGTCACTCTAACCTTGTCAATTTGGTAGGATATTGTTCAGACGGTGATCAGAGAATATTAGTTTACGAGTTCATGCCAAATGGTTCTTTAGAAAATCACCTTCTTGGTAAGCATTCATATCCGACCATTTCCATCCAATGAATGTCATTGACAATAATATGACCTTGATGGCATGATCTTGAGTTTGATATTTGCCTTTATTGAAATTTTCTATTGTTTGACAGAGCTCGGTCCAGATCAAAAGCCTCTGGATTGGTATACGAGGATGAAAATAGCAGCAGGAGCAGCAAGAGGACTTGCATACTTGCATGAAACAGCTAATCCTCCGGTGATATATCGGGACTTTAAAGCATCCAACATACTTTTAGATGAGAATTTTGATCCCAAGCTTTCTGATTTTGGACTTGCCAAGCTAGGTCCAACAGGTGACAGGACTCATGTGTCCACCAGGGTCATGGGAACCTATGGTTATTGTGCACCTGACTATGCTTGCACAGGAAAATTGACCGTTAAGTCCGATGTTTATAGCTTTGGGGTAGTCTTTTTAGAAATAATCACAGGACGAAGAGTCATCGACAGCTCCAGACCTAGTGAAGAAAAGAACCTCGTCAAGTGGGTAAGTTTCAAGAATTCAATGTCACTAATCAGCAAATACTTCATCATCTCATTTATATGACACTTTTTCGTATTTCAAACCCCATCAAGTGCCAAAAGCTTTCTCTTTTTTTAAACTCCGTGTCCAGTCAAATAATGACATAAATTGAAATGAGGGAGTATTGTTTAAGCAATTAGAGCCTGTCTTTATTTGACAAATTGATGGGCAGGCACGACCACTGATCGCTGACAAGAAGAAGTTACACGTAATGGCAGATCCATTGCTAGGAGGGAACTACCCGAAGAAGGCATTGTATAAAGCTCTAACAGTTGCAGCAATGTGCCTGCAAGAGGACGCCAGTGCGCGACCTTTTATCAGTGAAGTAGTGACTGCTTTAGAGTATATATCTAATATCAAGAAACATGATGATCATAATGAGGAAAGTGCAGAAGACACTCTCAAATCCCCACCTGCATTGCAAACTATTACGAGTCATGTTGATCGTATTGCAAGTAGTAATAAACCTAATTGTGTTAGAGAAAGATACTAAATCCATTTTCCCGTCACCAAACACTTCTATTTCCGAGTGTTTCTCCAGTTTTATTTAGTTTTTGTCAATATGAATGTCCTTAGATTTTCTATACACAGGTCATCGAGTTACACTGATAATGTAAAAATTCTTTTTTATACTGTCAGTGTATAAGTTAAAATTTATTCTTATAGATGCACCATTCCGTTGAAAACAAAGTAAGAAGTCTTCTTTCAATATAATTGAGGTATTCCTCAGCAATCGGATCATCTCCCACTTATTAATATTGGCCATCAAAGTATATGATGATCTTTATTATCTCTAGGGGTGACAAGTTTAACTCATAAAACATGACTCCCAAAACCCCCTGGTTTGGCCAGTAGCTCGAATATTTATTAACTCAACGCATATAAAAGTTGGCTTAATTAGGCTAAATATGTAGCTCAAATTCACCGATTAGAAACCTTGAATATTTGTTTACTGGTCCATAACTATATATTTGTCCATCATTTGCATCAGTAGTCACCGAGAACAAAAGTACTGCATGCAGAATCAGAGGATACTGAAAAGCTAATTTGGTGCTTTTGTTATCGGTGAAATTTGTTAAGATGCATATTGGCGAAATAATGTACATTACTTGTTATTTAATCTTCATATTATGACCTCAATGTAACTGTTCAAAAATCAAAATAACCATAAGGCAACACATGGAAAAAGGGTGAATAATATTTTTAGTCCATCAATGGTTGGTAAAATTATTAGTAATATTTGACTAAATATATTTACCCTCCAATTAATAGAGATGTCATGTTTAATGCATTTGCTTGTGAATATTCACAAATCTATCATAATTACTAACGTCTACTTATTCGTATGTTATGTTAAGCTTGCATTTACACTGTATTTGAGATAATACTCAATTCATATCAATTTATGTGAAATTTTTCGCTATCGAAAGTCAATGTAACAAATTTTTTAAACTAAATTGAATTAAATCAACTCAATATTTTGAAATTAGAATTTAGATATTCATAACTTAGATGAAAAGTGTTAAAACTTGTAATTTTTCTCATATCAAAGTGAATGAAATAATATATTTTAACATATGATCAAAGTATGCATAGCTTGAATCTTGAAAAGTAAAAAGCATGACATCAATTAAGATAAGTTGAACACTAAGAAGTATAACATATTCTTACATAAAGGACCAAAACAGACATTTTAATGAAGGTTAATAGCCTATTTGGCTAAGCTTCTAAAAACAGCTTATTTTGAAAAGTAGTTTTTTCAAAGGCCTAATGCATATGCAGCCCCCTAAATTTGTCCCATTTTTCCATTTTGGCACCTTAACTAAGTGTTGTTCCTATTGAACCCCTGAATTGGCCTCAAGTGTGTCTATCAAACACAATCCAACTTACATAGTAATATATATTGTGAGTTTCATTTTCTTTAGCCTTGCGCGTGAATGTCAATCGTATCTTATGTGGAAAATTCAACCAATTAAAACACCGCACCCATTTTAATTATACAGTCAAATAGGAAGACGTGTGCTATTGTGTTATACAAGTGAAGAAGCACCTGGAAAATAAGAAATCAAATTTGGAAACTAAAACTGAAAACTGAAAATTGAAAAATAAGAAACCAAAATTGGAAAATAAGAAGCCAAAATTGGAAAATAAGAAGCCAAAAATATTAAGCAACACCAGATCCTATTATGTTATTCGAGAATCCCAAAAAAGCTTCAAAATCAATCTCAAAAGGTTGGTCTTCAATTACCGATTGGTCAAATTGCTTGACTTCTTGAAAAAAAGTCGTTATACACATATTTTAATGATGTGTATAATTTAAATGCGCGGGGGGTTTTAATTGATTAAATTTTCCACGTAGGATGCGATTGACGTTCACGCTAAAGAAAATGAAGCTCACCATATATGTTATGTAAGTTGGATTGTGTTTGATTGATACACGTGAGACTAAGTTCAAGGGTTCAATGGAAACAACACTTAGTTGAGGTACCAAAATGGAAAAAAAAAGTTTAGAGGGCTGCATATGCATTAAACCTTTTTCAAAAGTACTTATAAAAAAAGTAAAAGTACTTTTGACAAAAAATAATTTGCGTTTGGCCAATTAATTTAAAAAATACTTTTAAATAGCAAGTAATGTTTGGCCACCCTTTTAAAAAGTGTTTCTAAGCGTATTCTCAAAAGTGTTTTTCGGGTAAAACCTATTTTTTTTGCTTCTAAAAAACAACTTATATTAATCTCCAGCATATTTATTTTCTCTCAAAAACTTAACCAAATACTTTACTTTTTAAAAATAAATACTTTTAACGAAAAGTAAGATTGGCCAAACGGCCTATAAATGTTCTAAATCATATCATATGGATATTTAAAATACTCAATAATTGAGAGGAATAAAAAATAATACTAATCCACTTTATGTCCCGTGAAAACAACTTTAGATTAGCAAACGGCCTTTTTGTTTTTTCTTTTGTTTTTCAAGAAGAGAAAAGCAAAGGGTTTTAGCTGTTAATACTCCTCTGTCTCTTTCTCTCTCTCAGTATACACAACATGGTCTCCCTTCTTGTACTTCACCACCACCCCTTCCCAACAAATAACTAATTAAAACCCTTGTAAAACCCTAAAAAAATTACAACTTTTTTACAGTCAGTCAGTCTTTTTGTTATATTTTTGTGTGTGGTTAAAAATAAGAATAGAAATATAGTTATAAAACTTTATCAACACGGCCGCTCAGTCTTCCTTTTTGAGCTGCACTAGCAATAAGCTGCTAGTAGTAAGCAGAAGAGTAGCTATGGCTTTCTTGGGTTTATCTGTTCAATCTTCACCTTTTAAACCTACTTCTTCTTATGTTTGGTTTTCTCCTCATTCTCGTTCTTTTTGGGCTTCTTCTGGTAAAGCCCTTCACAGGTTTGGCTACTTTTCAACCTTGTTACTGTTGTTTTTCTTGTAAAGTTTGGTTCTTTATGCCTTATGGGATTACTATTGTTTGATAATGTTTCATTCCTTTTGTTTTACTTTACTGCTGTTTTTGGATTTTTTCATATGTGGGTATTGACTCATTTCCTCAACTTATTACTGTTAATTTTCTTGTGAAGTTTGGTTCTTTATACCTTATGTAATTACTATTGTTTGATAAAGTTTCATTTTTTGGGTTTTTTCATATGTGGGTATTGACTCATTTTCTCCCTTTTCAACTTTGTTACTGTTAATTTTCTTGTAAAGTTTAGTTCTTTATACCTTATGTGATTACTATTGTTTGATTATGTTTCATTCCTTCTGTTTTACTGCTGTTTTTGGGTTGTCTCATATGTGGGTATTGACTCCTTTCCTCCATTTCCAACTTTTTTACTGTTAATTTTCATGCTTTATGCATTATGTGATTACCATTGTTTGATAAAGTTTCTTTCTTTATACTTTAAACTTCTTGTTCTGCTGTTTTGGGGGTTTTTTCATGTGTGGGTATTGACTCATTTTCTCACTTTTCAACTTTATTATTGTTAATTTTTCTTGTGAAGTTTCATTCTTTATACCTTATGTGATTACTATTGTTTATTTAAGTTTCTCTGTTTAGACTTTAAAACTTCTTGTTCTTCTGTTTTACTGCTGTTTTTGGGTTTTTTCATATGTAGGTATTGACTCATTTTCTCCCTTTTCAGCTTTATTACTGTTAATTTTCTTGTGAAGTTTCAATCTATATACCTTATGAGATTACTATTGTTTGATAAAGTTTGTTGCTTTAGACTTTAAACTTCTTGTTCTTCTGTTATACTGCTGTTTTTGGGTTTTTCCTATGTGGGTGTTTTTGCTATGTGCTTATTTTGTGTTTTATTTGGTCACTCCATGCCCCCTTTTAGATTTCAGGGTGAATACTATTTGGCTTTCTGGTTTCGTATTTACTTATTGCCCTTGTCTTTTGTGAAGTTTAAATGCTTACAGAAATGAGTTTTTGGTGTAGTAGGCTTTTGTAAAAGATTTTGAGAATATACTAGACTTTTGTATGCTTAGGAACAAGTGCAGAGATGCTTTTATACATCCATAAGACCACATTGCTGAATTTAATAAAACTATATAGTTATGAGAAGTATTGTAGTAGATAGTATATGATAACTTAGGAGGAAGACGATGGCCAAGCCAATTATAAGTTTCCGAAGAGAAATGTAAGGTCACAATGAAAGATTCTAGTGTCGTTCTTAACTTCTGTTTTAGTTGGGTGGAGGTTGCGTACTTTGTATTTATTAAGGGAATTTTTTAATATATTGGTTATCGTCAAATATTATCTAATCATATTTTTTTTTTGTAAGAAGAATGACATTTGTTTTCTTCAAGGAAGAGTAATTTGTGCTTATTTATCCACCACTCTAATGCTGATATTTATTCGAGTTAAGATATCCGTGAAGATGTTTTTGACCATGTATGATCTGATGAATAGGGAGAGAATTGAAAGCATAATGCCAGCTATTTAATGTAGCTTGCCAAGTCCTCATTTATAATCGATCTCATTCTTTCCCGATTCCAAACTGAATATCATTTGCAGGCGGGAAGATTTGAAAACTCAGAGTATAGAAAATGCATCGTCCAGCTTAGCTGTGCTTGGTGATTCCATTAAACAAATATCAAGTCATGAAAGGAAGTTATTCTCTAGTGGATTACAACAGAAAATTGAGGAAGACAGTACTTATGGATGGAATGCTGAAATTGAGGCTCTTAAAGCTCTTAAAGCAAAAAGCTCCTATAATAATAGTTACAAAAAGATTTCGGCGGCAAATTGCAGTGTCAGTGCCTCCATAAATCGGAAGGTGAAAGATGAAAATTTTGATGTTCCAACTGAAGTCAATACAAGAATGATGCGTGAACGTATCACCTCTAGCTATTCTGCCACAACCTGTATTTCAGGAGGCAACTTATCTTCAAAAAGCAAACCACCTTATAGCCCTAGTAGAGGAGAAAAGAAGGAAGTTGGAAACTGGAGAGAGTATAAAAAACATTTGCCACAACTATCTGTAGGTATTAACCATTCAAGAAGCAATGAAGTTACGCCAGTAAATAAGGTTGATGGTACTAATGTAAAAGGTTCCCATCTTAATGGGCAATTGTCAAACAAAATTATGGAAGCAAAGTGGGAGAAAGCAAATAAACTTAGGGAGGGTAATGCATCTGATCAAGTAAGAGAGAGTGTGAATGGGACTGCGACCAAGGTAGTTACTGTCAAAGCAAAAGGTGTTATCCAAGACTGTGCAACTAATAAAATGGAAAAGAATGCAATTCAATCCGTGGCAACTGATGTTGTAAATGGAACTGAGACTAAGATTGTCAGTGATGAACTAATTACCCTTCGTGACAGGCTAGGTGCAATGTATGATAAAGTTCATATAGTTGACAATTTATCAGCAGCAAAGGAAGTTGTCAGTAAGCTTACAAATCAGTACAGGCATCTTGTCCATGCGTGTGATACGGAGGCACGTCTATCTTAATTTTGTTTGTTTTTTCTGATTTCTTGTGATTTTCATGCACATGTAGAATTCTGCATTTGCAATTAAATTTGTCGCTCAGCCACTTTAGAGCTTATTTATCCTGTTTGATTGATCATACATAGGTAGCGAATATTGATGTTAAGCAGCAAACACCTGTTGATCATGGAGAAGTTATATGCTTCAGTATTTATTCTGGACCAGAGGCTGATTTTGGTGATGGGAAATCTTGTATCTGGGTAGATGTTCTTGATGGAGGTGGCAAAAACCTATTAGTCGAATTTGCTCCATTTTTCCAAGACCCATCCATTAAAAAGGTAGCTCTTTTATGATGGTAACTTTATTTGGGCTTTGTTTCTAAAGCCTTTTTTTATGGCTGCCTAGTTAAGATCTTCGTTCATGGCTAGTCATACCATTAACGTACAAATTATAGTATGCAGTGGTTTTTCTGTAGGTCTGGCACAACTATAGCTTTGACAACCATGTCGTAGAGAACTATGGGTTTAAATTATCTGGCTTTCATGCTGACACGATGCACATGGCACGACTTTGGGATTCCTCTAGGCGAACTCTGGGCGGTTATTCATTAGAGGCACTAACAGGTGATTCATCTGTCATGCGTGATGCTAGACGGATCCATGCTGAAAGGCTGTTCCATGGTGAAGGTCTGTTTGGTAAAATATCTATGAAAACTATCTTTGGTCGGAAAAAGCTGAAGAAAGATGGAACTGAGGGTAAAGTAACCGTCATTCCTTCTGTTGAAGAGTTGCAAAGGACTGAACGAGAATTATGGATTTGTTATTCTGCATTAGACTCCATAAGCACATTGATGCTTTATGAGAGTCTGAAGAATAAACTATCTAAACGGATCTGGACATTCGATGGAGTTCGTAAAGGATCCATGTATGAGTTTTATGAGAAATACTGGCGTCCATTTGGTGAGCTTCTAGTTCAAATGGAAACAGAGGGTGTGCTGGTTGACCGTGCCTATCTTGCTGAGATTGAGAAAGTGGCTAAAGCTCAGCAGCTGGTTGCTGTGAATAGATTTCGTAACTGGGCAGCTAAGTATTGTGCTGATGCAAAGCACATGAATGTTGGAAGTGACACACAGTTGCGCCAGCTGTTTTTTGGTGGCATCCAGAATAGGTATAAAGCTTTCCAAAAAATACTTTCTTGCAGAGCAACTTAATCAAAGTGTTTTATGTGTTCATTTGGCAAATTTTAGTCTTGATTCTGACATAGGTTTATTCATTGTTTTAAAATAGAATTTGTAGTTTTATAAGCTACGCAGAAGATACTAAAGGTTGTAACTTTTTTTCTTTCATTCCAAAATGATAACATACTACATCTTAATAATTTAGTCAAACTGTTCAGTCTTTTGGCTCTGAAATTAAAAAATTATAATTTTGGGATGAAGGGAGTACAACATTTTTCATTACATGTATGACCAATAAAATTATGAAACTGTTGTTAGTTTCTAAGTAAGAAGTTGGGTATTTTCCAACTCTGTCCGGTATAAACAAGTTCCCTGGCTTCAATTGAAGATATCTCCTTAGTGAGTGCTATATTTTCTCTTTAACAATTTCACATTGAGCAATGGCAGCATATAATGTCTTTAGTGTTTTTCTCCTTCAGATTGTTCCGTGCTTATTCAGTCTGTAATACCTCTCATTTGGTGTTCTTTTTCTTCCCAAAAATAATTGCTTTACAGAAGGAATCTTGATGAGAATCTACCATATGAGAAAGAATTCAAAGTTCCAAATGTTGATAAAGTAATTGAAGAAGGAAAGAAGGCTCCCACCAAATTTCGTAAAATCCAACTACATAGAATTTGCGATCCTATCGACACCGAGATTTACACTGCCAGTGGCTGGCCTTCTGTCTCTGGAGATGCTTTGAAGGCTCTCGCTGGCAAAGTTTCTGTGGACTTTGATATTTTTGATGATGTGGATAGCAATGCTGAGGAAGTTCTTGAAACAAGCGTTGATGAAGCTTTAGCTACAAATAATGAAGCTTCCAGTCAAAGCCCAGAAGTTTCAGTTTATGGATCAGCTTACCAAGCCTTTGGAGGTGGGCAGAAAGGAATTGAGGCCTGCCATGCCATTGCAGCCTTATGTGAAGTTTGCTCCATAGACTCTTTAATATCCAACTTTATCCTCCCCCTGCAGGTAAGTTGCTTTGTGTTTTCTTCCGTGATGTGGTATATAAGATTTCCTCATGGAACAGCCTAAGAAGTTCAGGCCAGGTTTTTCTTGGCTGTTGAATTTGTTTGTTAATAAATCTGCTACCTATTATGGCATGTGAGGAGTTTAAATAGAGAAGCATGGTCAGTGAGGATTCATATAGCCGACCCCTACACTTGTTTGAGACTGAGGAATAGTCGTTGTTTGCTGTTTTTATCTTGGCCCTATCTCATGGGTCTGTGGTAGAAAATTCCTACAATGTGAAGTCTTCACCGTGGTCTGCTCAACGGATAGTTTAAGGAAATAAGAACAACTAATCCTTAACTGATTGTTTAAAATAATTTTTCTACTGATGTAATAGCATGTGAGAATGATATTTCCTGAAGTGACATGATGATACATTAAGAAGAGTGATTGTGTTTCCTCTTATCATTTATGAATCACTGAAATTACTTACCTCTTGTATATGGGAGCTTTCCCCAATAGTCAGAAATTGCACCACTCTATTTGTGGGTAAGAGATACAGCCTATTGTACATTGTCTTGAGCTAATAGGCTGTGTGGGTTAGGTTGCTTTATTTTGAATGGAAAGCGTTGTCTAATAGCATTGCTCTTTCTTCTCAGGGCGATGATATATCGGGTGAGAATGGACGGATTCATTGTTCCCTGAATATTAACACTGAAACTGGGCGCCTGTCTGCAAGGAGACCAAATTTGCAGGTTTACTTCTATGTCACTCTGACTTCTTTGACTGCTGTGCATTTTGATTCCCAAATATGTGAAATGTTTATCTCGTTTTAGGTGTCACCACTCGCAATTTTCTTTTCAAGTTCTGATATAGACCTATAATTTTACTAAAATGTTGTAAATGTGCTTCTCCTTCATCATTAATTGCATGGCTCAATAAAGCGATATCAAGTAAGAACTTCAGTGGTCATAATGTTAACTGTTTCAAAAAAAAGTAAGAACTTCAGTGGTCATCGGTCATCACTTATGTTTCATTACTTGAGTACAATGTTGTTTCAAAGGCTATTTCTTTGCAATACAGAACCAGCCTGCTCTGGAGAAAGATCGATATAAAATTCGTCAAGCTTTTGTAGCTGCACAAGGGAATTCCTTGATTGTGGCTGACTATGGTCAGGTATAGCTGCTTACCGATTATAATAGTTAGTATTTCTTGAATTGGTTGCAAAATATTAACAATTTTCTTATAATTAGTTGGAACTTAGGATTCTTGCACATCTTGCCAACTGTAAGAGCATGTTGGGTGCATTCAAAGCTGGTGGAGACTTCCATTCAAGGACTGCTATGAATATGTATCCTTACATCCGTGAAGCCGTTGAAAAAGGGGACGTACTTCTTGAGTGGCATCCTCAACCAGGTGAAGACAAACCACCAGTTCCTCTGCTAAAGGTAATTGCAAACACTGTTGTGGATGGTGAAACTTTTCAGATTGATATGCAGAAGACAGGATAATTGTTGGATGTAGCAAGCGTTGAATACAGTATTTTACACCTTTTCAGCTACTTCCAAGAGTGAAAACTCCATGAACAAGAATTTTAGTGCAAGAAGTTTGATTTAATGTGATTTTGATACAGTGTAACACAAATTCCTTTTCAGGATGCTTTTGGCTCTGAAAGAAGGAAGGCAAAGATGCTCAACTTTTCAATTGCTTACGGAAAAACTTCAGTCGGACTCTCGCGCGATTGGAAGGTACTTCAGCATTTTTGACACTATCTATTCATATAATTTTTTTACGTATGTATGAGCTGAGTGAATACTATTTCAAACTCAGGTATCTGTAAAGGAAGCGAAGGAAACAGTTGAACGTTGGTATAGTGACAGAAAAGAAGTGTCAGATTGGCAGGAACAACGTAGATTTGAAGCACGCGAATTTGGACGTGTTCACACACTTCTAGGACGGGCCCGCTGGTTCCCATCAGTAAAAAATGCAACTGGATCCGTAAAAGGTCACATAGAAAGAGCTGCTATCAATACTCCAGTCCAGGTCCATCTTAATACACTTTCACCCTATTCTTTTCGTGTGTGCGCGTGTTGCCATTGTCTCTTTTTTTTTTCTTTTTCTTTTTAATAAGTTGTCTGTGCATGTATCTCCCATGTATGCCATGCTGACTTCTCAAGTTTTTGACAGGGGAGTGCTGCAGATGTTGCTATGTGCGCCATGTTAGAGATAACAAAGAATGCACGACTAAAGGAGCTTGGATGGAAATTGCTCTTACAGGTTTATCTTCCGTTGTTCTTTACAGGACTCATTTCATTTTAAGAAAAGGAAAAATGAGACGACAAATAATAGCAGAAAAAACTGTGTTCTGCTATCATATTTGCTCTGTGGGTACATCTCTCAATATCTCGCTCAGTCAGCTTCACCTACAACTTTCGAGCTCACCAATTGTGCTTAACTGCAGACAAAAAGATAATATCCAAAATTTTCATGAATGTGTACTTGGAGAAAGATTAATTTTTCATGCAAGTGAAAGGGCATGACGCATTTAGAATTTCATGTTTGCGTAGCTTAGAATTATTTGCTGTATGCGTCTTAATTTTCTTTTGCAGTGCCAGTTGATTGTGTGCGTCGTTGGACATTCAAAATTATAAAATTTGCAGTAAGTTGCCATTAGCTAACTGCTGGTACTTAATTGTTCGTCTTGGAACAGGTTCATGATGAAGTTATTTTAGAAGGGCCGGAAGAGAGTGAAAAAGAAGCCATGGCAATAGTGGTTGACTGCATGTCCCATCCTTTTAATGGAAAAAATATTCTCAGAGTTGGCCTATCTGTTGATGCTAAATGTGCCAAAAACTGGTATTCTGCTAAGTAGATGACGGATTTCATCAACAAAATACGTGGACTATCAACACGGCTTTGTTCCCTGCATTTTTTTGTGCCTTGAAATGTATAGAGATTAATCTAACTCGGTCCAGTGTGTCAGCAAACGGATGATTTTTGTGACCATCGAACTATAACTGCCTTCCTCCCCTTCCCCCCCCCCCCCCCCCCCCCCCCCACTTGTTGTCATGTAGCCTGCTGCTGTTACTCCATTTTTCATCAGGTATAGAATAGAATAGCCTGTAGAAAATTTGTGTAAATGTACATATCTTCTTTTTCTTTTTTGGTTGAGTAAGTTGTATGTAGCCTTGATTTTCATATCAAAATCTTTGTAAAAGTACATCTTACTGTTTCTGGCTAGGTGTTTATTTTTTTGGCCTTGAGTTTTTCAACATCTTATCCTCTTTTGTACACTTACTCTTATCTAGTTTGTTGTCTAGGACTGTAAGTTGAGTTAAAGATTGTTTTAGTATGAGACTGGAAAGGCTAAAGCACTTCATGAAAAGATTGATCCTTAATACTGTCTTTTTCATAATTTGACACTAAAGAACTTTAAAATAATATTAGATGCAAAATGAACCTTAATATTATCTTTTTCATGATTTGACGACACTAGAACGCCTTTTGAAAAGATTGATCAGATGCAGTTGATTTGTAAAATCAATTCTCAAATAAATTAGTTAAACACAAACTGTTTATTTTTCTTGTTTGAATATTCGTTTATAAAAAGCTATGTTGATAAAAGTGCTTCTCAGAGTAAACTACAGTAAATTTTAAAGTTTTGCCAAACATGCTCTTATTAATACAAGTTAAACAGGAGTAGAAAATACTCACTTCCTTTTTTTATATCCTTTTCTTAAGCCAGGGAGCTAGTAAATAGTACTAACAGATGGGAAGGTATAATATTTAGGGGGGTCGTTTGGTTCGTGAATAAGTAGCACTTGTTATAAAATAAAACTATGAAGTAAATACACAGAAGAAATATGTAGAGAGAATATGTAGAGAGATATCAAATTATATTACTTCTTCTCTTTCAATATTGCATCTGTGCATCCTATTTATAGGAGCAACATACAAAGGAGATATTTTGGGATATTTCCAAATTAATGGATATCCACTAGTTGAATATTTATAACACTCCCCCTTGGATATCCATTAATAGATGATGTACCTCGTTAAAACCTTATTAAAAAAAAACCCTGTGGGAAAAAGTCCTAATGAAGGAAAAAGAGTGCACATATCTAGAAATACGCTTTGAGAGCTGCCTCATTAAAAACCTTACCAAGAAAACCCAATGGGACAAAACTTGGTTAAGGAAAAAAGAGTACAACACGTATTTCACTCCCCCTGACGAAGACCAAGATTCAGATGTCGGAGTCTTCGCATTCCAATCTTGAATATCATCTTCTCAAGGGTTGAAGTTGGCAAAGATTTAGTGAACAAATCTGCAGGATTGTCACTTGAACGGATTTGTTGCACATCAATATCACCATTCTTCTGGAGATCATGTGTGAAAAATAACTTTGGTGAAATGTGCTTTGTTCTATCTCCTTTTATGAAACCTCCTTTTAATTGAGCTATGCATGCAACATTATCTTCATATAATACTGTGGGTATTTTTGTATCACACTTCAAGCCACATCTTTCTCTGATGAAATGTATCACTATCTCAACCACACACATTCTCTACTTGCTTCATGAATAGCGATTATCTCAGCATGATTTGAAGAAGTAGCAACAATGGACTGCTTGGTCGATCGCCATGATATAGCAGTACCTCCGCATGTAAACAGATAGCCCGTTTGAGATCGAGCTTTATGTGGATCAGATAAATAACCTGCATCTGCATAACCAACAAGATCTGTACTACCTTTGTTAGTATAAAACAGACCCATATCGCTAGTTCCCTTCAGATATCGCAATATATGCTTAATCCCGTTCCAATGCCTCCGTGTAGGAGAAGAGCTATATCTTGCTAGCAAATTAACATAAAATGCTATGTCAGGTCTTGTAGCATTAGCAAGATACATAAGTGCACCTATTGCACTAAGATATGGTACTTCAGGACCAAGTAGCTCTTCGTTTTCTTCCTAAGATCGGAACGGATCTTTGCTCACTTTAAGTGAGCGAACAACCATAGGAGTATTTAAAGGATGTGCATTGTCCATGTAAAACCGATTTAAAACTTTCTCAGTATAGGCAGATTGATGGATAAAGATCCCTTTTGCGAAATGTTCAATTTGCAGACCAAGACAGAGTTTTGTCTTTCCGAGATCTTTCATCTCAAATTCTTTCTTCAAATATTCAATCGCCTTTTGGAGCTCTTCTGGAGTTCCAATGAGGTTTATGTCATCAACATAAACAGCAAGTATAATGAACCCTGATTTTGTTTTCTTAATAAAAACACATGGACAAATGGCATCATTTATATATCCTTCATTTATCAAGTACTCACTTAGGCGATTATACCACATACGCCCTGATTGTTTTAAACCATATAATGATCTCTGTAATCTGATTGAATACATTTCCCGAGACTTTAAACCAAATGCTTCAGGCATTTTATATCCTTCAGGAATTTTCATATAAATTTCATCAAGTACGCCACATAGGCCGTGACAGCATACATCAGTATAAATAATGTGACATCTTCTGTTGTTTGGACTGCTGGCCCAATAAACATTACGTTTACCAAGATGGATCATTTTACTTGGTAATTATTCTACGTCAACATGCTTTAAGAGACGTAGAAATCAAATCCTCACAACCTTATACAATATTGCGCGCTATATTGTATATTGTCGACAAGATATCATGTTGTATCGGTTCGCAATTCGACATAACTTACTGAGATCTCATCACTTCATTATTTTCAGGTACCTGAACCTCCTATAAGGTTTATGAAGTGTTATGTCGTAGCTCTTCAAGAGCACATTGTCTCCTTATTATGATCATTTGCTCCTCCCCTTTTCAAGGATTATTATATTTGGAACCGATTGGTCTACCATGCTCCATGCACGCTGTAGACTTTGTCCTTCAGGGACATTAAGAGCATTTTGCAGATAAAATATGAAATAGTTGGGTCAGCAAATGCTTCCAGCATTTGACTTGAATTATCTGAGGATCATACTGATGATAATTCACAACATATTTCTTAGCTGCTTATTCTCTCCCCCTTATTTTAGTGACATATGTCCCCATTTTCTTTGGAAAAATTCATCTGTGTGCATCATGGTATATCCATTAATCATGTACCGCACATCAAATGCTAAAAGATGGAAATATCTAGTTCCTGACCCTGAACCAAATATGAGGGGAGAATTTATCAAAATTTATTGATCTGAAGCATACAAGTGCTGTTGTATGCAATATATCATATCTCAGACCAACATCTGAAACTCTGTTCTCATAAGCAATGGTTTAGCTATATTATGGAGGCATCCAATGCCAAACCAACTTAGATATAAATCAGCATTATCAAGATGATTGTCTTGATTACATATTCTGAAAATTGTGCTTCCAACTCAATTATTTTGAGCAAGCAACTTTATAAATGTCAAACTGCCAGTTGACAATAAACATACATGTGACTGTCTTAAATAGATGCATCTATTTAAGACATCACATTGCAGGTGAAGGGGCCCACATTCACCTTTTATATTTTTCAGAATTTTGGGGATTCAGTCCCAACATTAGCTGGTGTAATCAACTTATCATGAGAACAAGCAACACAAACAAATTCTTGAAGAATCTTCTAGTTCTTCAATATGTTTTTTTTAATACTCAATTAACACATCAGATTTAAATCAGGACGATCAAAATGGTCTTGTCAACTGATAAAATTATCTGTACCCGTAAACTTCAAGTTTACTATGACGAGTGCTATTTCCTTTAATAAACTTCTGGTTTACTATTGCATGAAATTTTATGTCAAAACTTCTGGTTTATTGTGACATGCGATCTCATCATGCTCGGGTAACGCTTTACACACGTGACCTTACCCGTAATAAGTTGGAGATATTCAATCTTCCAATCATCTGTAATCTCAATATGATGACCATTTTTCTCGCTGGTAAACTTCAGGTTTACTATAATTTATTTTCCGATCGAAATAATTATGATCTGAGATGAATGGTACTATCATATATAAGCTCTTCGAGAGACATCAATTTGTTCACCATAATCATATATTATTTGGACACTGCTAGTGTCATGATACTTGTAAATAAATAATTAGCTCTTCTGGAGCCTTTGATCATTAATTTCTATTACCAAATATTTCTTAAATACTTCTGGTACCATTAAAGCAAATTTCGACACTACTGGTGCCACGAAATAAACATTGAATTCTAAACTTCAATATTTCAAACATCTCCTTCAGGGAGATTCATCATTAACTGAGTATTTTGTATCTAAGCTCAAACACATAATAATCAAATCCTTCATAAAGAAATACATTAATTGTTATTTCCTTCAAGGAAATCAATAACAACTAACCATAATGTATTAATTTGGTTATAGGAGAAAACATTCTACTCTGCTTCTTTTTGCCTTAAAATGATACTTTAATATGTTTCGACGTACAACAGGTACGTGTAGTAATGTCTGAATTTCATACCACAAAAATATAACATCTACATTCCTTGTATATTATCCCTCCAGGAGATAACTTGTGGTATTTGTTCATTCACTTCGGGGAATGAAATCTGATTATTTAAATGTGTTTGAAATACGACGCTCATCAATAACTCATTATTTTGCTCAAACACAAGAAGACATTGCTTCAGAGTATTTCTCAGATATTTTGGTAATTCTTTCTGCTTCAGGAGTAAAGTTTCAGAGTTTTACTGCTTCGGGAGTAAAGTTTCAAGTTTTACCACTTCAGGAGTAAAGTTTAAAGGTTGACTAATTCAGGAGTAAATTTCTGAATTCTACTAATTCGGGAGTAGATTTCAGAGTTGTACTATTTCAGGAGTAGAATTAAAAGCCTTACTACTTCAGGAGTAAAATTCACAGTCTTACTACTTCTGGAGTAGAATTCAGAGTTTTACTATTTTGTGAGTAGAGCTCAAAGTTCTACTACTTCGAGAGTAGAGTTCAAAGTTTGCTACTCCAGGAGCAAATTTATGAGTTTAGTACTTCAGGAGTAAAGCATATAATATTAAGAATATTTCTTCTCAATTATTCTATCTCTTCTGGAGATGAATCATGATATTTTCACAATCAAATGCACGTTTATATTTATAGGCTTTACTACATATTATCACATTCACTTCAGAGAATGGATCTGTATTTGCAACATTTATCAAAAGTTTTCATTCTTCAGGAATAAAACATAATTATCTGAACGTGCCTTAAGCATATCAAATCGTGATAGCTTATAGCCTCTTTTAAGATATTGCTACTTCAGGAGCAAATCGAGGCATACATATAATGTGGAGATTTTTTTTTTTTTCTAACACATCTTCAATCATAAGCACAATAAGCTCGTAAAAATATTACCACTTCTGGTGTTCACGGATATAACTCATTTAATCAATTCATATTTGCGAACTAACCTTCCAGTAGAATATTGGCATAAGGCCTTCAACAACTTTGGTTTCAAGATATTTTGGCAAAAAGAGGCCGAAGTGCTATATTCCATAGTAATATTTAAAAAAAAGAAAGGCCATGTTTCTTACTACGTTGATGGTGAGCTTCTCCCAAAAATCAATTTAAAATTTTCATAGTTGTTAAAGTCAACAACAATCAACCATCAAAACAAAGATAGAAAAATACTTGGAACATGTTACCTGAACTGTTTAGACTAAATAAGTACTGCAAGTCCTTTACTTTATCTCCAGGAGGCACGACTTGTACTCAGTGTAATTCCATGAATTGCACCTTCGAGGCTTTCAAAGTATTTGCTCAAAATGGCTGAGGCTCGTGCTGATAACGTGTTATAAAATAAAACTATGAAGTAAATACACAGAAGAAATATGTAGAGAGAATATGTAGAGAGATATCAAATTATATTACTTCTTCTCTTTCAATATTGCATCTGTGCATCCTATTTATAGGAGCAACATACAAAGGAGATATTTTGGGATATTTCCAAATTAATGGATATCCACTAGTTGAATATTTATAACAGCACTAAGATTATAATTTTAGAATTTAGATCTTGTATTTCAAATAAAAGTCAAAAAGGATTTTAAATCTCTTAATAATTCGAGAGGAGTCAAAATCATCACATCGTGATAGGAAGTTTGGCGCTTCAATTAATAATGATATGAAAGGAAGCAATTAGTGGTGGACCAATCACTTGAAAAGAAAGAAAAATAATTTTTCAAAGTCAATTACTTTTGTAAGTGGACATTAGTTATTTAATGGGAGTAATGTAGGAAACTTTTAGATTCAAATTAATGCACTTCATTGTGTTGAGCGATCTGAACGATATATCCGAAGAAGAATTTAACTTTTACACAATAAAACAATATAAAAAGTATTAAAATTTCAAAATTCCTTGAATCCAATGAAATCTCATAGAATTTCTAGAGCTTTTCCCAAAAACATATATCGATTTCAACTAATTAAAATTAAGGCTAGTCGATTCATTTTTCATATGTTATCAAGATAGATAAAGGTGCCTTCAACAGCTAAATTTAGGAGAATGCATAGAAAATATTCCAAAATAATACTTAGAATAATACCATTTGTTTCATTTTTTTTTTAATCACGCAATTTCAATCTATATTAATTTCAATCACATGCAATGTGTCACTAATCATGTACCAAATATGTGATCGCACTTATAACCCGGTTTACGGTTGGACGAAACATGCGACCCCATATATTATCTAGAACATTAATACGGCAAGATTAAGATCCTTAATCAAACTAAGAAGATTCCCTAATTATTCATGTCGCTCCACTTAAGCTCATGTTAATTCAATAACAAACACCAAAAGTTTTCTTTATATTTTCACTGGCATGTAAGATTAAAAGACGACGAAAAAACATTAGATCTAAAATAAACAAACATATCAACATGACTAAAGTTAATCATAACTAATGGACAGAAGAAGATTATGTAAATACTTACTGAAAATCTCACTTATCTCACATCAAATTCCACATTCCATTGTGGAATTTGACATCATCTGCATGTATTTCTTATTTTATTATGTCATATTTCTTGTTAATTAGATATGCATTGATTATAAAAAATTATAGGCCTTTCAAGACAATCCATTAATATAAAATTTTAGATTTACCTCATTTTTGTGAGGTTAAATAAGTATACTAAATTCAATATCAAGGAAAATCTTATCACATGAGAATGAGAGTGCACATTCCAAATTTTGGAGTTAAATGATAAATCACATCAATAAATATTATGGTAAAATGGTAAGTTCATTCAACGGCAAATCTTTAATTCTGCTTATGAATTCGATAAAATCAATAGCTTTGACCCAAATTTTATTTTTACATATTCAAATATACTTAATATATATATAATTAATTAATTTATCTAAAATTCAATAAGCTAAATTTCTAAAATTCAACACTCATAAACTCAAAATTTTAGCTCTAGTCCCTATCCATCCTAATTTAAGGTCTTGAGTTCAAACCCTGAAAATGCAATCGTCTCAAAGTAGAATTTCTAGGGCAAGTGGAAATTAATCAAGTCAAAATGAATATCGAATACTAGGTAAAAAAAAATGATAAATTACACTTGAGACAACAAAAGGAAAACAAATGAATGTGGGACCCAACAACAAAAGAACAAGCCAATATAGAAATTGATGCATCATCCAGCACAATATACGTTTGTGGAGAGTGACACAAGACACAAAGGCATTGAATTTCTGCTGTCAAATCTCGCCATTGTTTTTCTGGTAAACTTCGAATCATTAGTTTTTTTTTTTTTTTTTTGAACTTCTAATCGAAATCTTTAATATTTGTACTAGTTTTATTTTAAAGATTCCTTGTTATCTCATTGAGTTTTTCAATCCAGAATACTGTTAACAAGCAGTTTAGATCTATCTTGTTGTATTGACTTCCCAAAGTTTCAACCTTTTGTTGTGCTCTTGTATTCTTTAGTATAATTAGTAATATGGGGGTCTTATTGAACTTGTCAAGATGATGCATATATTGAAAACTTGGAGGACTTTTTCTGTTTGGTGGATTTCTAATTATAAGGACTAAATTAGAAAGAATGTTTGGTCTAGAATTTGTTAAGTGATGGTTGGTCAGGAGAAAGAATGTAACTTAGATAATTAGGACTCTATTTACAGAGACAGATTCAAAATTTGAAGTTTGTGAGTTCATATTGCGACGGTTGGTCAAGAGAAAGAATGTTGATTTAAGGGAATCTAGGATATAAGCTCTCCTAATTTCGACATCTCTTTGCATTTTCCAAGAATTTCTTAAGCATGGTTGGTCAGGAGAAAGAATTTAGCTTGGATAATTAGGCTTCAATTACAGAATTGGATTCAGAATTTGAAGTTTATGGGTTCGTATAGCGATCCCACGTTAATGTATACTAATAACTAGGTTCAAAGACAAATATTTATTAAGTGGATTTCTTAATATATATATATATATATATATATATATATATATACACACACACAACGTCTGGGAAAAAGCTACTCAATTCATGTGAACATGTATATTACATGCTAGCTCCACCTCTGGCTATTTAGCATGATAATTCTTTGTTTTCCCTTTGTGATGTTGGGTTTGATTAGGTAACATGTTTGGTATACCATCGTTTCGATATATCTAGGCTGGTTAACCATGGAGAGGCTTCTCCAGTTGTATACCCGTAACAATTACAAACAATCAATTATGACTCCCTTTGGATTTTGATCTTTTAGAACCTGACAGAGTATTTGCTAGAATATGCAGGTGAGCTTTATTTTCTCTTATTTATGGTTTTCAGGTCCTTAGCTTTTTTAAATTAACTTGCTTTGTCTTGGTATGAGTTAACGTCTATGGTCCTCGTCATGATGATGGATCTTTTTATGTTTATGTGTTTGTTCCTGATAAATTTAGGATATTCACATTTGTCTGGAGAGTTTCTCATGGTGCTCTTAACTCTTTTGCTGCGTTGTTCCTTAATTGACTCGAGTTTTAATCTAGTTATAGGAATTCATGTCAACCATGCAATTATGAAGAGGTAGACTTATTTATGCACATATCTGCTGGAGCGGCCTCAGAATATTCGGAAAGAATTATGGTTCCAACATTAGAGTCCACGAGAGGTGGTGGAGGTTCAATTAAAGTGGGAACAACTGGTACAATCGGTGCCCTCATGTCAAGAGAATTGGATTCAAAAACATCTGCTTCTCCGACACCTGTATCACGTAGGTACAGGTCTCCTACTGTTTGTTCATTCGCTACTGGTGATGCGACCAGTCCTAAAAGAATGAAGCCAAGAAGATCAATGGATGAAGCTAGCAGCAGCGGGGCATCTGAAGATAACAAAAATAGCCCCGAGATAGTCAGGAAGGCAAAGCAGTACTATAACTGTAAAACTCCTCAAATTCCGATGCTAGAATCAGAAAACATTTCAGTAGATGGAACTCCTATTAGGCAGAAAAAGGGACCAACATTGGTGGAAATTGTGGACGTAAAATGTGGTAGTGCGGAGAAAACATGGGCAGCCCCTATGAAGAATCGCCTGAAGAAACTTAGCTTTTCAAAGCTTTCTGCGAGCCCTGTCTAGACATGTGGACCTTCGAGTACAGTCAAACCCCTCTATACCAATATCTTTTGTTCAAGTATTTTTTGACTGCTATAGCGAAATGTTGTTACAGAGAACATATATGAAAGATGGGTTATTAAAAAAGAAAAAAAAAAGAAAAAAAAAGATAGTTGTTATAGTGAAATGTTGTTATAGAGAAGTCTGACTGTATCAGCCTTGTAAGTGGATCCAGGAATTGCTCTTGGGCGACCACGTTCTACAACTTCTATCCACAAAACGCATGCTGATTATGAGCTTATTCTGCTCCCTTTCTTCTTTTGTTTCATGGCCAAAGATCCAAGTTTTTGTCTGGAGTAACCGCTAGGTGAAGGCACATCAGCAAAGTTGCCAAAGTTTGCTACACATTATCTTGATGGCCTATTTTCCAGCTTACTGAAGTTCTCAATTTCTTGCAAGACGAGGCATCCTATTGTGCCAATGCTGCCTATTTCAACTGTAGAATTCCTTTTGCAGCCATCTTTTCAGCAACAGTAATGCCTAAGCCGTTAAGTTCTTAGATTGCCCCTTGAGTTTGAAGTGAGGTGGCCTGGAGTTGGTATCCTTCTGATGTGAGAAGCTGAGAATTGGTCATTTTGGTTAGGCCTAAATTCCAAGTGTTTTTACATGACTTCTGTGTCACATAGATTCTGTTTTCTAACAAAGTGTAAACTAGGGTGATTGAAGATTGGCTCTATTCATGTGGTTGTAGTAAAAAAAAAATAAAAAAAATCAATAAAGGTGCTTAACTCCATTACCAGCTTCAAACTACTTGTTGACTATATTTTTAACCAAGACAAGAATTGGTGATGATAGTTCTGAATCTTTCTTCAACTATTTTTAGAGGAAAATCTATCTCGTTCCACTGATTCTGTCTAAAAGCTAAAGAAGAAAAGTAGTAATGTGGTTATGAAGCACTTATCCCCCACCCTAAAAAAAAAAAAAAGTATTGTGGTTATCAAGTTCAATGATACTATAGTGATTTCAAAACTTTACACAGTTATACCTATTCCCACCCCTCACAAAAGAAAAAAGAATGCAAAAAAACAAATGTGGCTTGGAAGCTCACTGAATTTCATATCAGAGCCAGGTTTCGATCCTGGGACCTGTGGGTTATGGGCCCACCACGCTTCCGCTGCGCCACTCTGATTGTTGCTACCCAAATTGCAGAATTTGATTTATAGACCATTGTGGACTAGTATGGAAATTATTTTACAGGGTGTCTCTGGCCCAAAGACACAAAACTGTTGCTTAACGAATGCAACAATATTTCACAAATTCATTTTAAAAAAAAAAAAAAAATCTTAACAAATGACTAATTCCTAAATAACCTACGAGAGATCTTGATAGATAATTATCGAAGTATTGGACGCAAAATCTTGATTAGTTCATTCAATAAATGCAAAGAAAGTTCGCACTATTTTAGTATTATTTCAAAAGTAAAATAAAACTAACTTCAAGTAATTGCTCGTAAGTATAAGTATGTAACAAAAAAAATAAGATAAATATATCCTACTACAATCGATTTAATAACTAGTAATGTATAAATTGTAATAATGTTGAGTTACATGAATTTTTTTTATTTCATTAAGTAAGTTCATTAAATATAGAAACTTACCTTGTAATATCAATCCCTAAATAGTCTTTACGGAATTGAAATAAAGCATTAGAGGGAGGTGAGCACCAAAACACAATATGTCTTCATCATTAAAGTTACGACAATCCCAAATTTATCTATAGTTCGCAAGACAATCTGTCACCTTATTTGTCTCCTCGTAAATATAGTCTACTTGAGGTTCAAATAGAAACACGCAATAATTTAATTATACGTGAATAAATATATTTTATAAAATAAGCCGGTTAGTCAATATTTGAAAATCAATTTAGACAATAAGTAAAAAATCTAACTTATGAACTCTCATGAATAAATATGACCTGATAATATTTTTAAAAAATTACACCATCTAACAATATTAGTTAAACTCAAAAATGGGGTCTTATCCAAACCAAAGAAAATAAAATATATAGGGCAAATAAGAGAGATATTTTTATTAGTTTGTGAAAATCGATAGTGAACCCTTATATTAAAGCTTCCAACTTGCAACCTAGAGAGAAATAGTGAAAAAGATTGCAGCTTTTGCATTCAAACAGGGAAAAAAGAGGTATCTTTGAAGTGGGGCTTGGATAGAAGAGGATAAAGAATTTCATAAACCTATAAGCTAAAGAGTTTTCAGGTGAAGTTTAATGATACCCTTTTGCTCTTTCTTATTACTGGTAATAATTTTGCTTAGTATTTGCTGTTCTTGAATGAGGAACACATTCTTGATAATGAAAGTGGAAAATCCCAATTATAGTTTGTAATTACCTAGAAGGTCTTTTCTTGATTTCCTTTTACCATTTTTTGTCTAATGTACTTTATCTGCTAATTACTGTGTTGACTTGACAAGAATAAGGGTGACAGTTTACCAAGGGTGTGGCCTAATGGTCAATGAAGTGGGTTGGAAATCATGAGGTCCGATGTTCAAATCCTAGCATAATAAAAACACTAGGTAATTTCTTCATATGTGTCCAAGTGTTAGTGGATAGAGTCATCCGGTAGTGTGCTGGTGGGAGATAGCAGGTAACCAATGGAATTAGTCGAGATGCGCGTAAACTGGCTCGGACACCATGTTTATGAAAAGAAAAAAAAAGAAAATTAAAGTCCACATTTCAAAACCCACCTTTTGTTATGTAGTCAACTAGTTTGGGATTGATACATAGCGAGAAAAGGCCATAAATAGTCCCTTATCTATAGGAGTAGGTCTAAAATGGTCCCTTAACTATACACTTACCGGTTTTAGTCCTTTAACTATCCAAAAACTTGTCAAATTTGGTCTCCATCTATTTTTTTATACAAACTCATAAACCTTCGTGAGATTAATCATTAAACCATTCCTCAGACCTATATTTCTCTCTCCCTGCTTTTTTTTCCTCAAGTTCATTCTTTAACCTCAACTTTTTGCCTCAAGTTTTTTCTCGCGTTTCATAACCGACGGAAAACCGACCCAGTCCGTCGGTTTTGTTAAAAAAAATTAAAAAAACCGACACTCTCATATCGGTTTTTTTTTTTAAATTAAAGAATGAAATGTGGGAACTTGGAATCAAACCCGGGTATGTTCCTTGGCATTAAAGGGCTTTACCACTAGACCACTGATATTTTTTGTTCATATACTTACATTGATTTAATTTATACTGTTTTTTCGCTCTAAAAACGGAGACGGAAAAAAAACCGACGGACTCCATCGGTTTATTTTAGAAAATAATATAAAAATAATTATATTTTTTCGCGCATTTTTGTGCAAAAAATAACTGACACAGTCCGTCAGGTTTCTTAAAAAAAAGATTTAAAAAAATTATTGAAAAAATCGACGGAATTCGTCGATCTTTCCGTCGGTTTTTCCATCGGGTTTTTTCCGTCGGTTTTTACCAGCTTTTTAGTAGTGTTTGAGAAGAATGGTTACAGAAATTTTGTGCCTGAGTTTGTCTTTTCGAATTTTAGAGACTCGAGAGCGATACCAGTGCCAGAATGCTCTTTTTTTTTTTTTTTTTTTTTAAACAAGAGGAACTTGAGGAAAAAGAAGCAGGGACAGAGAAATATAGGTCTGGGGAATGGTTTAACGATTAATCTCATGAAGGTTTATGAGTTTGTACGTTGTTTGTATAAAAAAATAGACGGAGACCAAATTTGATAAGTTTTTGGATAGTTAAAGGACTAAAACCGGTAAGTGTATAGTTAAGGGACCATTTTAGACCTACTACCATAGATAAGGGACTATTTATGGCCTTTTCTCGATACATTAGCTGATATTGTGTTATTGGTTGCTATGTTTGGTCAACTATACTATTGGGGTGCATAGACCATAGTTACCAATTTCTATCTGAGCAAAAATCAATTTTGGCTTATCCGAAATATCAAAGCACAAAACTTTTGCTTGTTTACCTTGTGATATATAATCGGATGAAATTTTTTTCTTTTGATTTTTTTGTGTAAGAATTCCATATAGACGATTAGAGATTGAGAAGAAAAGCAATTGAATTTCTAAGTTTCCCTTCAGGCCCTCAAGGATGGATTATCTGTCTTTGCCTCATCGTGTCGCACTCTTTCATTGGCTGTGGACAGTTTTGGTGTTGCCTTCGAGCTTATTGTTGTAATAGTTCGACTTTGGAAAGTGCTTTTGCAACTTTTGGCTGCTAATAAGCTCCCAGATTTGTGTATTTGTTAGAAATTTGTGTTTTTAGTTCTTAATTTGACTGAGTCAATTTTCTTGATATTCGTCTGTACAAGTGTGAAGTGTTTGTTTCCCAAGTTAATACTCCCTCCGTTTCAATTTATGTGAACATATTTCTTTATTAGTATGTGACAAAAAGAATGACCTCTTTCTATATTTGCAAACAATTTCCACACAAAATATATGTGACTCATTGAACGCCACAAGTTCAAAAGTCTTCTCTACTTTCTTAAACTCTGTGCCCAGTCAAGTGGGTTCACATAAATTAAAACGGAGGGAGTAGATTCTATTTGCCAGGCTTTACAACTTGTACTTTCTAGCTTGCACATGTTAACACAATCTCTTTTGTATAAACTCGTTGAAGGGAAGACACAGAAGCTTGTGTCGTGCTTCTTACTGGACTTATCATAGTCTTACTTTATCTAATATGTCCATTAAAAAGAAGAAATGTAATCTACTGACAGTCATGTTTTTTCTTCTTCAGTGGTTTTGCTGCTTCCCGAGCTACTTTGGCATTGACACTCAGAAAGGCATAATGGCTATTTGTGGTTCAAGAACTCATATTGGCCATTTCATTGGCAATATCACTGCTAGGCGCCTGCAGTATAGTTTGTCAGTAAAGAGTTGTGCTATTTCTTACAACAAAAGAGGCTTTCAAAATGTTAGTAAAGCTAACATCAGTTTGGGAAGCAAAGGACGGTCCAATAACTTAATGCTTAACCAATATTTCACAACTAATGTTGCAAAGAGGAGGAGCAACCTCAATCCACACAAAGGATTTGGATTGGAAGGTTTTCGCAATTTATCCCAGGAATGTTTCTCTTCTGATACTTCTAAGGGCATGGAACAAGTTGTAGATGTTGCTGATTCTTCTTCTGAAGGAAAGATCCCGTTGAAGCTAAATTCGGGATCATTTTACCTACCTCATCCTGCTAAAGCAAAAACTGGCGGAGAGGATGCTCATTTTATTTGTACCCTTACACAAGCAATCGGTGTAGCTGATGGTGTTGGTGGATGGGCTGATCTCGGTATCGATGCTGGGTTATATGCCCGTGAATTAATGTCTCACTCTTTAGCTGCGATTCAAGAGGAACCAAAAGGTTCCATAGACCTAATCAGGGCACTGGAGAAAGCGTACGTGAGAACAAAAGCAAAAGGCTCGTCTACTGCTTGTATTGTTTCACTCGTTGATGGGGGTCTTTATGCAGTTAATTTAGGAGATAGTGGATTTATGTTGGTTAGAAATGGATGTGCTGCATTTAAATCACCTGCACAGCAGCATGGTTTTAATTTCCCATATCAACTAGATTGCAATAATGCTGGTGATTCACCTAGCTCTGCCATGGTTTTTAAAATTACTGCTGCACCTGGAGATGTATTAATTGTTGGTACAGATGGTCTTTTTGATAATCTGTTTGACGACGATATCAGCGGAGTTGTAATTCAGGCCATGGAATCTGGCTTAGGGCCTCAGATGACTGCTCAGAGGATAGCAGAACTAGCCCAGCAACGAGCAATGGATCAAACTAAGTCCTCGCCTTTCTCTGATGGAGCTCGCGAGGCTGGATTTGAGTACAATGGTGGAAAGCTGGACGACATCACTGTAGTTGTTTCTTACATAAACGAGTAATTGAAAATCCATAACATGCTGCAATTTTTGAAGACACAGAAAACTGAAACTTGTGACCAGCTTGGAGGAGAGTCACAAAATATAGTCTATATGTCAGAGGCATCGGTTAGAATTTTGGCGTTTTAATTTGTTTGTGGAACAAACACAAGAATGAGAGGGCTACAGCAGCATTTTGGATCTAGCTTAGAGTTTACATCAGTTTGATCCAAGTGTTTTACTTTATGAAATTCAAATGGCATGTTGGAATCTTTAACATTTATTTGAGGAAGGATTTTCTTCTGTATATTTTTCCTTAGTAGATGCTTTACTTGGTATATAGGGTAGTGTTCATTAAATTCTGATTGCAGACAAATTGCTCCCTGGAAAGTGTGATACTGTTGAAAGTGAGCTCCTCACAAAATCAGGGCAATGAGATTTTAGACTAAACAAGTATTGATGGAGTAGGAACTAGTCACATAGCTAATCTTTTAACGTTTGTACTAAACAAAATTTAACTCATTTCAAAAGACCTGATTGAACACCAACTACTAGAATTAAAAACCGATTTGGATGACTTGTAATGTAAGGAAATCTTTATCAAAAATATGCACGCAAAGATACCCCGTGACCTAGTTAAGAGAGAGAAGAAACTACTAAGGTGAAGTTCAGAATAGACTGCTCTTCATATTTCCAGTAATAAGTAAACTGAAAAATGGATCTTCTTTATCTACACCAGGATTATCACCCTTTTCTGTTCCATGAATGCCAAACCCCAAATCATTGTTTGTTGATACTTTGGGTCTTTTCACTGAAACAAATGCAACATTATTCCTTGATTCATGTTTGGCTTTTGCAGGATTCTTGTCGGGTGATGAACTTGGAAGTGCTCCAGCTTCAGGAGCATCACAATTATTGCCAAAAGGTCCTGCAATAGCTGAATCAACTTGAGCTCGAAATTCATCATTACTCTCTTCTTGGATAGGATCCTCCAAGGAATTTGCTTTATCTTTGTCCATTACAGCTTGACCATCCTTAGCCAAATCTTTAGAGGTTGTCTCTCCAGGTTCCTCATCTACACAAGATACCAGAAAAAAGTTATGCACAAATATTATAGACGAAAAGCACTGAAAATCAGCAACAAATGAAGAACTAGACCGCAGGGAGAGACATGTGAATGCACAAGAAAGATAAACAATCACTGATAAGGCAGAATTATTGCCAAACTGAATGATGAAAACTAACAAACAGCAAACCACTGGATAATAATATCTTAAATGAAATCATCACGTGCAGCCTTGAATTTACTTCTAGCTCAAACTGATTGAATATGACTTCGATAAAGAAAACAAAACAGTGAAAAGAAACTCTTGGTTTGAGGTTACCTCCTAGGAAAATCTCAATGCTTTCATACTGAATCTTAGATGCTTCTACAGAAACATCTTCACCAGTCTCCTTTTCCTGGCTGCCGACATCTTTCTCATTTAGTCTCTCAACTAACACATACTTATCAGATTCCCAAATACATTCGAGGAAGACCACCTGCTGCTGCTTCTTTGGTGGAAAGTATTCTCTGAAAACCTGCAATGCACAAAATACTGAACATTTGCTTTCTTGATTTCATCTAAGAGTTGTTATTAATGACTATCGAAGTTCACTCGGCGGTGGGACCGACATGTATATTTTATCATGATAATCAGCAGACAGTCATCTAGTATCTTGTTCCACTATTTACTCTGATAACACCTGGAGTGGTTCTAAGCAGCGATCATTAAACATAATACAGTTTCCAGCTAAAGTATCATGTTGTTTGCAGTTTAATACATGCAGAGGGTAATTGGAAACCCTGTGACTTATTGATCAAGAAATTATAGTAGCTTTGAAATCTGTGAAGTCTACACCATAAATATTGAGATAGACAATAGAATCTCTGAGACCTCCAGAAAATCTGAAAAGAAAGTATTGCAATATATCATGCACACTGTAACAAGTAATCCATATAATAAGAATCATGACTCCTAATCAGAAAAACCAGCAAATATTTGCGCCTTGGAAGATGGACCTTATAGGGCTCAAAGTAACTCACGGTGTTTTCTCCTTGATAAGAGATTCAAAGAAGTATATCATTTTTCTTATCTCAACTTTGTACCTTCAAGTAGTATGACTCTCTTAACTTTTTTAACCATTTCTTGACCTTAACAGAACTAATCAAACCAATCAAAAAGGCAAGTTGAACAAAGGAAATAAAGGAAGGAATAGAATTTCTTGCATTGCACCAGAAAAACAGAGAGGTCAGTTGCAAGAAACAACCTCAAATCCATCTTGAGTCAATTTTATGGCTTGTTCCCTCCGAGATAAAGAGGAGACACTGTTGAATACACAAACAACATCAAGAAGCATCTGCAGTGAATAAAGAAAATTTGATTAGAATTTGCTGTTCAATCACCGGACATCCTTAGAGAATTTGATTAGAATTGCCAGCATGCCCTTAATGCTAAGGAATACAAAGTTACCAGTTTCAAAAAAAAAAAAAAAAAATTGCTTGACATAAGATTTTCAATTCCTTAAATATTGCATGTTCCTAAAAGAGCAAAAATTATCATGTTATACATGACTCCTATTCCCATTGGCTCTTGAATTATATCAGTTACTCCAATTAAATAAGCTCCGGAAATTATCATGACTCCAATGTATTCTACTGGAAACTAGAACTTCAACAAACTGAAATTACAAAACAAAACAATCCATGTGCAGGACCTTTACTATTATAAGTACGACTAAGAAATGAATACGCCTAAGAAATGAACTTTTAAAACGATTAAAATGGTGTCATCGTTCATGAGTGCACATACCACTTCACACTTCAAAAGATGATAAAATTATCCTGAGAATACTTACTTGCTGAACTAGAACTCTTATTCGGGCAAGCAATGCCAATACTGTCAGCGAAAATCCCATAAAAAATGATCGTGCAATAAGTGTGGATATCTCCCTGTCTACTGTTAAGGGTACAAAACAATAGCACATGGCTAACAATCCACATTGGAATTTGCATAAAACAGGCACATTGATCGAGTGTTTACTTTGAAATGGAAAACAATCAGCACAAGGTGAAAAACAAAGTCAACATACCAATGAGACGAAAGACCGGACAAATTAAATTATGAAGATAACAACAACAACATACCCAGTGTAATCCCACAAGTGGAGTCTAGGGAGGGTAGGATGTGCGCAGACCTTACCTCTACCTTTGTGGGGTAGAGAGGTTGTTCCGGAGAGACCCTTGGCTCAAAAGAAACGTAGTCAATGCAGGCTTTATTAAATTATGAAGATATGAAGAAACAAGAAGAAAGGAGGTGCAATAAATATCCAACTACACTAATTTGGCAAAGCAATAAGTTTACGGCAAATCAGCTGTGCAAAAATTCTAGTAGTTTAAAGAGCAAAAAAGGCTTGCGACATGTAGATAAGTAAGCATTCACAGTGTTTTAAGACAAACCCTCATTTTACTCCAATCACCTCCACACCCCCAAAACAACTCAAGCTCTTTCTTAAATGTAACATGGCCTTAATGGCCATCAATTGCCAAAAGGAAATCATGTCCCATAATCAGATTATCAAATGAAGTATTAGTATGCAAAAAAGCAGCGAGAAGGATACGCAGCGGCCCTTAACATTGGCTCAACCATCTGCAAGAAACGAATAAGCGAATTTAACTTAAAGTTTTCCTTGTCGTAGTATGATTCTTATTTAAATAAAGGCCCCGTATGTTAAGACATTTGATTAGAGATAGCGAGAGAGAGAGAGAGAGACAGAGATATCATCATTCCTGTAGTTATAAGAAACAACAATGACTATGCATCAATCATAGGCGAATTAGGGTCGGCTATAGAAATCCTCAGTATTCACATTGTTCCATTTAGACTCGTCTCAATCCAATATTCAATTCTTTAGGTCTTCTAAATTGAAGTCCTTCACATTCTCTATTGGTAGACGTGGAGCCTTGGAGCAATGATAAGTTGTCTCCAGCCGTGGAATAGGCCACTAATGCTTGGGGTGCAACCCTTTCCCGGACCCAACATGAATGCGGGATGCTTCATGCACCGGGCTGCCCCTTTTATACATGGAAAACTGGGGCGTAATAGTCCCAGCTTCAAGCGATCGTCAAGGACAGGGGAGGGGACGAGGAGCTGCGGTTGTTAATGCTGGTAAATGCTAGCAAGTGATCTTTGCTAACATGGTAGGCTGAGACTGGCAATACAATATCATGAGTTACTTTACAGACTCGGATGAATGGTTTTAGATGGAGCACAACAAGAAGTGAGAACGAAAGAAACAACAATACCTGAGACAACAGGTGTGCAACCCCTAAAAGTCGCTCCAGAAAGTTATATTTGCCACCATTAGATCTTCTCCTCTTCAGGCTGAAAAATGGGGATGAAAGTTCAATATATATAAAATCATCATAGGTTTGAACGGGAGCAGAGAGAGTTATTATGTATAGTTCAATGGAAGAGCAAGACATAGATAATGACAATGCTATTTCCACGACAGTGGGATCAGTAAAATTAGTCACATAAGTAGGGAAGAAAATTTCAGTTTCAAGCTTCCATGTATGTCAGTTCAATATTTTCACTAACAAAAAGTGGTGAACATCAATAAAGGAGTAGAAAAGTGCAAGCGCATGACAAGCGTTCAGACTCCAATCAAAATTTACTCATTGATAGATACGAAAAAGTGGTATGTGTTTATGATGTAATCAAATTCCGAATCTCGGCATATGATCACTAGGAAAACTATAATAATCAAAATCTTAAAACAAAATGTAGGTGCTTCAAAGGGGTCATAAGTACCTTTCCAGGAGCTGCACTTTTTGCTTGGGTCTTTTCCCAAAAAGAACTTGAAAGGAGGAACTCAAAACCTCCTCCAAGTTAGCTGCTTGGAGGAGCCTTAGATCTCTTTTCACCTAATATCATCAAAACAAATATATAAAGTAAGAATTGCACTTTGGACTAAAAGCAAACCCCATCCATCCCCCTATATATATTCCCTCCGTCCCAAATAAGCTGTCATGTTTCGCTTCTCGGGAGTCGATTTGACTAATTTCTGGAGCTGAATTGGATTAGATCAACTCACTATTTTACAATTAAAATCTAGATACCCACAAATTATACGGAAAATACTACATTTTCATGTTAATATGATGAAGAATACATTGTAAAATATTCGTCAAAGTTCAAATAATTTGACTCTCAAGAAGCGAAACATGAAAACTAACTTCAGACGGAGCGAGTATATGAATAAACTTCGGTAACAACCCTTGAGAGGTACTGGAAATAGGAGCATCTTCTATGCTAGTTATTTGTTTTTAAAAACAAAGCAAACCGCATTAACCGCACATGCATACATGAACAAATATCGGTAAAAATACAACCTTTAGGAGGTACTGAAAATAGGAGCATCTTCTATGCTAGTTCTTTGCTTTAAAAAACAAAGCAAGGCCCATTAATCCCACATGCATATATGAACAAATATTGGTAAAAATACAACCTTTAAGACGTACTGAAAATAGGAGCATCTTCTACGCTAATTCTTTGCTTTAAAAGACAAAGCAAACCCCATTAATCCCACATGCATCTATGAACAAATATAGGTAAAATACAACCTTTAAGAGGTACTAAAAATAGGAGCATCTTCTATGCTAGTTCTTTATCTTAAAAACAAAGCAAACCCCATTAATCCCACATGCATATATGAACAAATATAGGTAAAACTACAACCTTTAAGAGGTACTGAAAATATGAGCATCTTCTATGCTGATTCTTGTTTTTGTAAACGAGGCGATCAAGAATGGCAAACTCTGTTTGGAGCTGAGCAACAAAAGTGTTTAGCCTCTGCTCAACTATTTCCATCTCTGAACCCATAATTTCAGCTGTGACAGAGCAAAAACTATAAGAAGACATTACAAATTCAGAAGCTAAGTAGCTAGCAAAAGCAACAGCAAAAATAGGGCAGCATTAACATCATTACAAATCCAACCAACCAAAGTGTGTTCAGAGGATAATAAAGTGACTTTATTTGTTCGCTTTGATTCTTCCCATCAGTCTTAATAGCTTATTTGGCCAAGCTTCCAAATGAGCTTATTTTGAAAAGAAGTGCTTTTCGAAAAATACCATTTAATTAATTTAAAAAGCACTTTTGCCAATGTTAGAACACTAATTCGTGCTTGATCAAGGTTTCAAAAGTGCACTAGTACTTTTCTTTTTAGCTTCTGAAAAAACAACTTCTGTCATCGCTCAAGCTCAAAGGTACTTATTTTTGCCTAAAAGCTTAGTCAAACACCTTAATTCACTAAAATAAGCACTTTTGGCTTCCCAAAAGTCGGAAATTAGTCTAAGCCTAACCCATTAGTTTTAACTTGATATTTGTTCGTCAGTGTTTTGGATTTTACGTAGTACTTAACTGAAAGTGTTTATCTTTTACAAAGTTATAGACAGGAAATTAGTCACAAGAAAGTAACAAGGGCAGAATAGAAAAAAAAAAAATACATAGCGAAGCAGAATAAGAGAGATAAATAGAAGAAAGCATAGCGAAAATTACTGGTATATGTACGCTCAATATTCCAAAGGTACTTGTAATTCAAACAACGGCGACAGGGACTAGAGTTTTTCCAGGGGCAGAGCAGTTGCAAATTTGCTCTAGTATTTCCGGTTTAATTGGGCCTGTGAGTGTGGGCTGATCTGATCCCCCATCTGCTAAGGAAATTTTGGATGAAAAAAAAAAAGGGGGCTGAATATTTATAGTCGGAGATAAAAATTAAAGACCACATATATAAGGTCCAAAAATTAAAGACCAGTGCGAGGTCAATCTGTGCAATAAACAATGACAAAGGACTGAGGAGTTGGGTTTGGGCTGTGAGTATGGGCTGATCAGAGATCTGCTAAGGAAATTGGAGGGTCATTTGCACTTTTGTCCTTATCTGGTGCTGGTCTTTAATTTTTGTCCTTCAAATGGACTGGTCTTTAATTTTTTTTTCCTTTCAAAATTGAATTAGGGGCATAAGTATTCACAAGTTATGTTATCCCTCTTAAAAAACTTATGCACCTGTAGGCATAAGTTCATCCGAACCCCCTCGGCGGAAAAAAACATTGTTTTTATAAGGTTAATTTTTTTTTTATGTATATATAGTAGATGTTGAACCCCCTTAGGCTTCTTCGTATGTTTACTTTTTTATATTTTGAACCCCCTCGACAGAAATCCTGGCTCCGCCACTGGTTATAAGATGTAACTAATCTAAACTATAATACTAAATATAAATATGTACTAGAGTTAGTTATGCCATATAGTTATCCCAAAAATTAAAGACCAGTCCATTTGAAGAGAAATTGTGTAAGTACAAGGAAATTGGATGGCTGTGATGGGCTAAATGGAATAAGGCTCAAGGATCGTATTAATTCGTTTATAAATGTTGAAACCGAAGCGGAACTAAGTAGTATTTGGAGTTAAAGTTGGAAAAAGTATTTTAAGTTGCGTTTGAACATGCATTTCAATTGAAGAAAAAATTGTAAGGAAAATTTTATTTTCACTTGAAAAAGTGGTTAGAACTAGTTTTTCAAACTTGAATAATCAACTTCAAATGGAGTGAGAAATTGACTTAATGGATAATCAAACAGTTTTGCCAACAAAAAAAAAAAAAAGAAACAAGTAAATAAAAAATGATGTCCAAATGGGTAATCAATATGAGACGTTCCAGCGTGAATTTAATCTAATGTAGCTCCAAAACATGTACCGAACATCGAGTGAAAACCCAAGAGAAAAAAGATATAAAGGAATTTAAATGAAATTGGAATCCTAATTAAGACATTAATCCGCTTTTTACTATGCGTAAACTTCACAACTTCATGTCATACCGCAATTATTTGCGAACCAAATAGTTCAGTTGTCAAAGAAAAATTTAATACGTGTGCGCCCAAACTTCTATTTTACAACATAATAATTCTTTTTTTATAACTGTTAGTTAAGACGAGAGGGGAGCTGGATGGTTGTCATGTCCTTATCTCAAGCCAAACTAAAATAAGATATGTTAGTTAACTCTCGGGTCTTGTGTTTCTTTCAAGTTACAATAATAACAATTGCTTATACTCAATACAATATTTCTCAATAAATTTTGCATGGGAAGGTGATTTAATTTATGCAATTCCAAATGCAGTGTACTATGTAAGATTCTTCACCAACCATATATATAATATCAATGCATCACGTTTTTGGTTCATACGATGTTTGTCTCTATTTCCAACTTTTACTTTTTGCTATCACCTAATAATTAAGCAATCAATATCTCATCAAACAAGAAGTGGCTTTAGCTTCTCTTTTTTTCCTCATAATAATCTAAGAAGTGAAAAAGCTATTTCACCTAATTAAGGGTAGTTTGTGATTCAGAATAAATTAAATCATATAACAATCCTATCACGTTTTTTGCAATAGACATTTGCATTAACACATCCAACGCGGACCAACGCCTTATGGTGCTTTTATTAATTAATCATAGAGAATCGCATTGCCTTTTGCAAGCAAAGCATAGAAAAGTTAATGTGTAAAACACTTTTATTTGTTTAATCACTAGACTAGATGCTTTGTTTTTTTATTTATAGGATTGATATATACTTGTAGTACGCATCATAACAAAGGATAGGATTGCGACGGACCAGATGATTAGTAGTAGCAAGTTCGACACCTAAATTATTATTATAGTACGAAATAAAAATTACTCTAGCAAATATAAACTTATCTGCCATAACAAGCAAATTCAAGAGGAATTGTTTCATAGTCAACATATCAAAAAGCTTCCTTCTAGTACCTTAATTCCTTCTCAAGCAAATCCCCTCCACTTTTCTATTCTCTGTAGTTAACCATTATAGATTCATACATTGACATAAAATTGGACTAATTATAAGCTAAATCAAGAACATACGATATATATATATAATTTCTTTATATTGCACGTAAATAATATTTAAGAAACAATATGATACTATATAAAATAATACTATAAATAAAATATAAAAATTAAATTAGAAGAAAAAATTGTAAAACCTTAAAATAAAAAAATTGTAAAACCTTAAAATTTCCACAATGCCACACCCAAATCAAATTATAAATCGATTTGTTAGCTAAATGACCAAAATATCTACCAATGATGAATAGATCTAGCTTGTCTTAAACAGAAATATTTTAGTGAAAAATAGAGGAGATGAGTTCATCCCATAATTACTTTCCAAATCGCCCACTTAGATAACCTATTAAATGGATAGAGTGACTTGAGAGATGCACACTTGGCAAAAATAAAATTTCTAAAATAGGATATAGTTACCATCAATACATATCAAGCAATTTTCCAAATTCATAGAACATATCTATAGGGGCTCCATTAATGAGATTGTGTGACCTTTACTCTTTTTTGTTTTGCATACACGTGTCTGTTCTCAATTAATTTCATTGTATTCATCAAGTAATGTTACCTAATTCACTTTGATTAAAAGACTACAAGGACAAAAGAATCTTTTATTATTAACTAATACTATTATTACATCTAATTAGGACTAGGCCAATGAAATCGTTAGGCGTTAGGTATATGACCACACTATCTACCAAAAGAAGCAAAACACGAACGATATGTTTGAATACAAGAATTTTGCTCTGTTTTTCACACTCATACGCTTGAATTCCTATTAAATTTAATTATTAGGCATATTTTAAGAATGTTCAAGAAAAGTTGGATGACAAACATAATTAAAATCATTTTAACTACATTATTTTGAATGAATATCATCAGAATGGAATGCTCTGTTGGGAAGAAGTTGATTCACCACTTTACAAAAATATTTTCTGACTAATATCTCATTTTTCACTTCCATAAGCTAAAGCAGATACATGAAGGAAAAAAAGTAAGGACTTAAAAGATTAGCATAGTGGAAAATTTTGAGGAAGGGACACCGCATCAGGCCGTCTCGACAACATTGGGTTCTAAAGTCAACTTCAAACAGAGACCCTAATTTTTTAAAAAGGAAAGATCGTCATATATATTTTTAATTTAATGTCTACGTTTCTAGCTTTTTCAGATGCGAAATCATTAATTACTGTTTTATAATCGATTTGTTCTAACAATTAATTATCAATTGATCTAATTCATTCAGTCTCTCTTGAGACATTAATGATTTCTTTTCTTGTTTTCCTCTCAGCATTAATTACTAATTTCCCAAATCATTTCCCAAATTTTTTTGAAATGCTAATAGTCATGAATATTATAGTAAATTATATATTTCATTTATTATTTTCTTAAAAGAAATATAAAATCATTGTAGACCAAGTAAAAGTGAAAAAAGAGAGTACATGAGGTTAAAAAAATATCTCGTTTTTTCAAAAACTTAACCAAGGGCAAAATTAAATAATTTCAATGCATAAACACTTTTGGGCTTTACCCCAAAATTTAAAGTTAAGGGGAACGTAAGCCTGGAGTTTTTTTTTTTTTTTTTTTTTTCTCGATCTGTACGCGTCATTCTTGTGCAGTCCCTTTTGGTATCTAGAAACTAACTTAAATTTTTTGTTAAAGAATAAACAAGATTCACACTGTGAACTGTGAAGTACTTAAATAAAGTTATGGACCTCATTAGCCGGGAAAAGGCAAGGCACAAATGAACTTTTATTAATTCCAACAAAATGCTTTGTAGAAAAGCACAAAAGTATGAGTCATTCTGATGCTATTTTGCAGCTTTTAGCTTTATTCCATCTGATCTGCATCCACCAATCAAATCTTGACTGTGTCTCATTTCTCTCCATATGTAATTCATTAATTTAATTGCTTAAGTAAATGTATGTTCTCATCTAGAATGGAAATAATTTTGTAAGACTCGCTCAAGCCATGGTCTAGACGTCTAGTATTGAATGAAGTGATAAAAATTATGACCGATTAAGATTTAATCTCCAACAAACAGAATGTCTAATTCCCTTTTGCCTAAATGGTTTTGATCGACTGAGCTATTAGATAATTGTAGTAGTGAGTTTCTTTAGAAGAAAAAAAACAGAAACAGAGGTCAAATTGTGTGCTGGATAAAATAATTTTTTTTTCTATTTAAGCATCTAATAATATCGGGTTGCACAAATAGAGAGTAGACCCATTGAAAAACAAAATGATCTGTTTCGAAAAACATACTCACTTAAGGTGGATTCTTGATTATTTTTTTAAAGTCAAATTGTGTCCAAATTCCTAATCTAACCTTCCTCACTAGGTACTTGTTTTTTCTCAATCTATTTTTTCTTCCACTTTTCTTCTTGGCTTAATATCTCAATATCATCTTAAACTTGTCAGTAAATTTTATTTAAATATTCAAATCACGGTTTGTTTCAATTGAACACCCAAACACATAATAATTTTTTTCTTATTAGACACTTTTGATTCAAAATTCTGAATTTTTTTTTTGCTCATGTTCTTAAGTGTCAATAACATAAATTAACCACTTAAAATATGTCGCATCATTTAATCATAGCATTAGCCTCAATAAGCCGTAAAACCTCAAGCATGTTCCTATGAGGCCGTTGTGTATAATTAAATGAGATAACATATTTTATGTGGTTAATTTAACTAACTAATAGACGTTTAAGAGCACACGCAAAAGTTTTTCAAAAATTTGAACCAAAACTCTTTAATATGAACACTTTATCACGTGTTCAGATGTTCAATCAAAACGGACTGTAATTTGAGTATCTAAATAAAGTTCACGAATAATTATAAGAAATTGTGGCATTACTAAGCCTTTGTTCTTCCTCCCCTCAACAATTCTAAATAATTTGTTTACTCCAAGTCTCCAACTAATCCAATTTATAAGCTACTGAAATGACTCTATTACCCCTACATAACATCTATATATAGTCTAGAACTAGAAAGTGCCTAACTCAATTGACCTATATACCCTGGTTACATTAAAATCAAGAACAACCCAACCGGCCGGCAAACTGGACCGATCTTTTTAGATTCCTAAAAAACACACACGTACAGGTCAACATTTCACCATTCTTGATTTTTGTCGTCGTGACAAAGTCCCGAGTTGTTCCAAACAGAACATCCAACAAGAAAAAGACTTACCAACATGTTGAAACCAAAATCATCTCCTATGTATTTATCTCATAGCTCAAAACACCCATGAATTTCATCAAAATGACTAAACTCTGCAAGAAAATAGTTCAAGTCAACATTAAGTGGAAGATATTTGATAGAGTTTCAATCTTTAAAGAGTTTTTTCGTTTCATTTGGGAAAGAATTATTGTTTGTTCAACTGGAAGGAAACCTGTAAGGTACAGGCGTTTGTCTAGAAGTGCTTTATCAACTCAGGCCATGGAGGAAGTTGAACAGTATGTTGTAGCAGGTGAAAATGATGTTTTGAATGCAAGTTGTAGTGGGTATGATAGTGATTCAGATTTAGTTACTTTGAAGATCAGTATTTTGGGTGATTGTCAGATTGGTAAAACAAGTTTTGTGGTAAGTTTAACATAATCTCTTTTTAGATCAAGTATGTTACTACTTTGTTACTCCTTTCTTGTAATATTGATGGTGTCGAGAGGCGGAACTAGAATTTTGAGTTTATGGGTTTTGAATTATAGAGAATACAGTTTATTGGATTCTTGATATAAGTGTATTTTTAAGCACAAATATATGCTTTGAGCCAAAGCGTCTGCGGAACCCGTAGGCGAAGCTCTAGCTCCGTCCCTGCGGGTGTTCGGACTAGGTTGCTCGGATCATCAAATAGTGCATACTTTTGGAGGATTCGACGCACACCCCGACCCGAAAGTATTTTTCGAAGAGCCTGAGCAATAATATTGTTCACCAACACTTAAAAGATGGACTTTGTTTATAGTCAGATTTGAATTCTGATCTCGGCCTTAATCCACTTCACTGATCACTAGTCCACGCCCTTTGAGTTAGCATGTAACTTCATATTCTTAAACCAAGAAACAGTTTTTTTTTTTTTTTGGGGGGGTAAATTTTCTTATTTTATTTTTCAGATTAAGTATGTAGGTGATGAACAAGAAAAGAAGTGCTTGCAGATGAAGGGATTGAATTTGATGGATAAAACATTAGCTGTACGAGGTGCAAGAATTGTATTTAGAATATGGGATGTAGGAGGTATGTTCATTAATTATCTTCCTTAATCTGGAAAATTTTGAGTTCTATTTGTGGTTCAAGTTTAGGCCAAATTTGTCACTTTTAAGGTGGTTACTGTAGCTTGATCAAAATGAGTAATTTGGTTTTGCATTTTGAATTTTTGGTTTATAGGTGATCATAGCTCATTTGATCAGATTCCAATTGCTTGTAAAGATGCTGTTGCCATTCTTTTTATGTTTGATCTCACTAGCAGGAGTACATTGAACAAGTATGTCATCACTTTAATATGATACTGTTAAAAAATAAACTTTACGTTGTTAGTATACAGAAGTTAAACTCCATTATTAAGAGCGTTTCTTTTTCTTTTTTGCAATTGCAGTGTGATAAGTTGGTATAGTGAAGCAAGAAAGTGGAATCAGGTGAGAAACTTAACTTCTCTTTCACTTTAATGTTGTTTTCTTGAAAATGGAGTAAACTTTAGAACCAAGAATCATCTTTACTTATTAACAAAGTTGGATGGGACTTTCACTAGCCAGTAGCAATTCTTTTCACCAAACAAAAGAAAAAGTAGTACTAACAGGAATATAACTACAGTAGTTGGGAATTTATTGATATATTGAATTAAAGTTTGAAGTGAGTTGAGTAATGACAGTGGTTGGAACTACTTTCACTCCTTCGGATAAAAAGTAGCAAATGGCAATAAGTAAAGTACTCCCTCCGGATTAAAAAAGAAAAAGTCCATTTGATCTTTTTTTCTTGGGTCAAAAAAAAATGTCCACTTATTAAATCAAGAAACAATTAACCTTATCTTTTCAGGTTTGCCCCTATTAAGTGTTATGTGATCAAATCTCAATGCCTATTTAATTAGGGATAATTTAGTCAATTTACATATTTTTTTCTTGGAGTAGTTTCTTAAGAGGTGTGCAAATGGCTAACTGGATTCTTTTTTTTGATCCGAAGGGAGTAGTACTTTTGTTACTTTTTGTTCTTGAAGATGATTACTTTATCAGTTGGTTCTTTAGATTTGAATGATTGAAGCTAATTAATGACCACAATAAAATGGTTATTAGCAAAACTTGATTGTCTTCAACTTTCAAAAAGAATTATTGAGAATGAATTGAATAACAATCATGAGATCATTATTCATTGCCAACAAGTACAGGCTGTTGTTTCCCAATGAAATTCTGATTTGTAAGTACTCATAAGCAAAGATAACCACTGCTCTTTGTTGATAATGATATATGAGACTATGCAAAAAACTTATCGCGCCTGATGTTCTACTTTAGTTTTTCATGAGTGATAAAATTAGGTGAGGATGTGTATTAGTTAACTATAGTTGATCGAGAAAAATTTACATAAAGACATACGTATATCATATGCTTATTGAGTTAGTATAAACCGTGTGTAGCATTTCAGATGGACATTGTTAAAATATGTGTGATTTCTAGACTTAAAAACCTTGATAGTTATGCTTTTTTTTTGCCTTCTCGAAACTCTAATCCTTCGCTTCTACAATTGAAAACTACAGACTGCTATTCCAATACTAATTGGGACCAAATTTGATGATTTTGTCCAGCTTCCACCAGACATTCAATGGTCTGTGGTGACACAGGTGCAATTCTTGATCAACATAGCACTTAAATAATTCCTTCATCTTTCTTCGAAATCAGTACTTAAATGGTTTTTAAAGCCTTATAACTGCAGAGATTGTCGTAGAAAAAATTTACTCAACTACGTGTTTACAACCAATCCAATAAACACGTGACACGTGCCTTTATATGCACATTTTATCACTAATCGTGATTAATTAATATATGTAAATCACCTGAATCTACACTTAACTCTGGGAAACAATTGAGTTTGCTGTAAAGGTAATTTTTTTTAGAATTGCCATGATTAAAGACCTTATTTCTTCATGGTTGTACATTTTTACTTTTTGCAAGTGGGAAAACAATGTGATCCTAACAAGTTCGTCAACTGTTCTTTTTCTCCATAAATGAATATGGTAACCCACATATGCTGGGCTTAAATCAGAAGTCTATGTCAGTCCAGAAGAATATTTTAATTCTCTCTCCCTCTTTCCCTTTCTGTTAGACAAGCATAAACTGAGAAGGATTGGGATATTATTTGCATTATCAACTGAATTTCAATGCTTTAATTACAAACTTTGTTTTTAAAAGAGTATAAAATAATAAAAAATTAAAGATAAGAAGAAGAAAGAAACTAGTCTTTTGGGTTATAGTTATCCCCAGTGCCTTCCCACAGGTTCCACCCACCCCCCACAAACCAAGAAAACAAATAGTAGTTGGTAGGATTATGTATCAGAGTTGGAATTTAGAGCAAGTTCTGCCAGTTCAACTGACCCCACAAATCTCAGCTGGAACTATATATACATCGTAAAAGCTTGAATATATACATATAATAAGATAACCCTTGTTGTGATTTCTTTCCATCCGTTCTAGCCTTGGTGGACAGAGTTACTTGATATGTATCAGACGACGAGATAGATCAATTGGGTGAGAGAAAGGGAGATAACTCTAATTAGATATTCTTTTTATATTAATAGGGATCCCCATTCATTCCTAGATTGTTGTCGCTATGGACTGATTGTCCCTACCTAAAAACATGGCAGTGGTCAATTTGAACGGATGTCCTCTCGTTAATTCCTCCTAAATTGCAATGATTTAGGACATTTAGGTTTTATGTCTTATGTTGTGAATGAAGTATGTGGGACATTGTTGAGAATTTGTTGAAATGGTGCTTTGCAGGCAAGGGCATATGCAAAGGCAATGAAAGCAACTCTTTTCTTCTCAAGTGCAACACATAACATCAATGTGAATAAGATCTTTAAGTTTATTATGGCAAAGCTCTTTAACTTGCCTTGGACTGTCCAGAGGAATCTTACTATTGGGGAACCAATTATTGACTTCTAGAGTTACTCTGCTCTTCCTACTGATGTTAACATTCTGTTGTAAATAGTGATATCATTTCTAACACCCTTTTCTTTTGGTCTATGGCCAGAAAAAGGAGATTGAATTCTTCAACATGTAATATTTCATTTCCTTTTCACTTTTATTTTTTTTCTTTGTAATAGGCAAAAGGGTTCTTGTAGTTGGGGAGTTGAAAGTTGAAGGTAATTCTTAGTAAAGAAAGATTGCAGAAAAGTTTAGCGAAATTCAGAGATGTTGAAAAAACTATTTGTTGCTTGACGCTTAGGGGGTGACAAAATCAATTCATAAAAGTATGATCATTTTCAATTTGTTCAAGTTTGGTTGGATTAATGTCCCTTTCTTTTATTAACTCACTCTATCTTGGCTCATTCAAATTCAGTTTATCTAAAATTTGGGCTGATTTAGGTCGAAGTATGCAATCCAAGTTAACCTATGAGAAACATTGTCAAAATACTCAAATAAAAAGTTTTTATTTTATTTGATACGTTATATATTCATCAATAACTGTGCCTTAGTTCCAAACAGGTTGGAGTTAACCATATGAATCCTCACTTCTCCATTAAGCTTAACTCATGTCATCACCGTATCAGATAAAAATAAGAGTTTGGTATGTTATAGTAATGGTAAATTTTTTGCGGGAAGTTCCAATGGCAAGCTACTATTATCGTGGCGAAGGCTAGACCTCACAATATTTTTATCTAAATTGCAAAAATAGCCACGTCACTTAAACTGGGTAACTCCCTATAATAAACCTGTCGTCATCTTTCTTTGCCAAAAGATGAAAAAAGAAAAGCAATCATCTCAGCTTTTAAGATCATCCAAAAATGGCCTTCTCCTCACCGAGCCAAATAAATCCACAACTACCCAACCCCCACCGTTTCTCCTCCTTATCCCAATCACAACTACCCTTCAAACTCATCAAAATTACATCTTACCCTCTAATCCACGTGTCAAGCTTGTGCCCTCACCGGACATTCAATGTCGGGTCAGGTCGTTCAACGACCCGATTCGTTGTACATATAACTAAAGCTACTACATATTGTCTATAAAAAATGTAAAAATTGTTATAAATATCCCAAGTAGTGGATATTCATTAAGTTATAAATATCTCAAAATATCCTAAAATATCTCAAAATATCTCATGTCCTGTTGCTCCTATAAATAGAATGCACAGATGCAATGTTGAAAGAGCAGAAGTAATATAATCTGATATCTCTCTACATATTCTCTCTACATATTTCTTCTGTGTATTTACTTCATAGTTTTATTTAATACTATGTTATCAGCACGAGTCTCTGTCCTCTTGAGCAAATACTTTACAAGCCTCGAAGGTATTAATTTCTTTATTTTCCATTACTAATGGCAAATCTTTCTAGACGTGAATTTGTAGCCTTAGATATATCCGGCAATAGCTATATGTCTTGGATTTTTGATGTCGAGATTCACCTTAATGTGATGGGTCTGGAAGACACCATCAAAGATAAAAATGAGGCATCAAACCAAAATCGTGCTAAGGCAATGATATTTCTCCGCCATCATCGTGATGAGAATTTAAAAATGAAATATCTGACGGTCAAAAATCCTCTTACACTGTGGAATGACCTGAAAGATAGATATGATCACCTGAAGATGGTCATACTTCCACAAGCACGTTTTGATTGGCTCCATTTAAGGTTCCAAGATTTTAAATCTGTTAAGGCATATAATTCTACAATGTTTAAAATTATTTCTCAACTGAAATTATGTGGTGAAAATATTACTGATGATGATATGCTGGAGAAACCATTCTCCACTTTTCCTGCCTCGAGTATGCTCCTGCAGCAGCAATACCGAGAGATGAAGTTCAAAAAATATTCTGATCTAATCTCACATCTTCTAGTGACTGAACAACATAATGAATTACTGATGAAAAATCATGAAAGCCGACTCACTGGTACTGCCCCATTCCCTGAAGTGAATGAGGCAAATTTTCGCCATTCTAGGCGTGGAAGAGGTCGTGGCCCCAGTCGTAGTCATGGTCGTGGTCGAGGAAGGAATTTTAATCATGATTCTCGTTTTGCACCATATAATACCCTTCACCACCAGCAGTGTAAAAGGAAGGATGAAAAGCATGAAGTTGTGCAAAAGAAAAATTCAGAAAATAATTGCTTCCGATGTGGAGGAAAAGGGCACTGGTCACGTACCTGTCGTACGCCAAAGCACCTTGTTGAGCTATATCAAGCCTCCCTCAAAAAGGCAGAAAAGGATGCCGAAGCAAATTTTATTTTTGAAGATAATGTTGAGCCCATGCATCTAGATGTGGCAGATTTCTTTGAACTCCCTGAAGGGAAAATAGATCATCTGATCGGTGATGGATCTGTATTAACTTAGATATTTCATACATGTCGTTTGTATTATCTAATGTGGTTATGTTTCCATATATATATAATAAAGTGTGTGAAATACTTTGTCTAATCAAAATATCTACTTCGATGTTTACTTTGCCTATTCTTTCGTTTTGAAGAATATATGGAAAATCCTCAAATATTATTTGGATCAATGACAAATCATGAAGATATTTGTGTGATTGATAGTGGAACAACGCATGCTATATTCAAAGATGAGAAATACTTTTCTCACTTGCGTAGAAAAAGGGGAAATATTAATACAATTTCTGGCAATTCGAAATTAATTGAAGGCTCCGGAAGAGCTACTATATTTCTATCTAAGGGGACGAAACTTGTTATAGAAGATGCACTATTCTCTTCTAGATCCCCAAGAAACTTGTTGAGTTTCAAAGATATTTGCCGTAATGAGTATCACGTTGAGACATTAAATGAAACAAATGATGAATATCTTATCATTACAAAGAATGTCTCCGGCCAGAAATATGTTTTGGAGAAATTACCAACTTTGTCTTCTGGCCTGTACTATGCAGAAATTAGTACAATGGAAGCTCACTCAATCGTAAACCAGAAGTTTAATGATTCAGGAATTTTTGTGCTTTGGCATGACCGAATGGGTCATCCTGGATCAATAATGATGAGACGAATTATTGAAAATTCAAAAGGGCATCCACTTAAGAACCTGAAGATTCTTGAAAGTAGTGAATTTTCATGTGTCGCTTGTCATCAGGGCAAATTGATAACCAGGCCATCACCAATGAAAGTTGATATTGAATCCCCTGCTTTTCTAGATCGTATACATGGGGATATATGTGGACCTATTCACCCATCTTGTGGGTCATTTAGATATTTTATGGTTCTAATAGATGCGTCTTCGAGATGGTCTCATGTGTGCCTCATATCGTCTCGCAACCTGGCGTTTACGAAATTATTGGCACAAATAATACGCTTAAGGGCACACTTCCCAGATTATCCTATAAAGGCTATACGTCTTGATAATGCTGGAGAATTTACATCCCAAGCTTTTGATGATTATTGTTTATCAGTTGGGATAAAGGTTGAACATCCTGTAGCACATGTTCATATCCAAAATGGCCTTGCTGAATCATTTATTAAGTGTGTGCAATTGATAGCAAGACCATTACTTATGAAAATACGGTTGCCTACAACCGTCTGGGGTCATGCTATTTTACATGCAGCATCTCTTGTTCGTCTTAGACCGACTCATTATAATAAATACTCCCCGTCACAATTAGTATTTGGTCATGAACCAAATATTGCTCATCTCCAAATCTTTGGTTGTGCTGTATATGTGCCTGTAGCACCATCACAGCGCACTAAGATGGGCCCCCAAAGAAGGTTAGAAATATATATTGGGTTTGAATCACCCTCCATTATTCGCTATCTTGAGCCATTGACGGGAGATTTATTCACTGCCCGATTTGCAGATTGTCGATTTGATGAAACAAATTTTTCACAATTAGGGGGAGAGAGAAAAGAAATCAAAAGAGAAATTGCGTGGAGAGTTCCATCACTATCTCATTTTGATCCACGTACCCCTATATGTGAGCAGGAGATCCAGAAGATCATCCACTTACAGAAAATAGCAAATCAAATGCCAGACGGATTTACTAATTTGAAAAGAATAACTAAGTCGCATATCCCTGCAGAGAATGTGCCTATTCGAATTGATGTTCCAAAGGGACAATCTACTAGTGTCATAGCCTTTGAATCTCATCCACGCCTGAAGCTTGGTAGGCCATTGGGCTCCAAGGATAAAAATCCAAGAAAAAGAAATACAAACAATGATCAGAATGACACTATGAAAGGATCTCATGAAGAGATTCAAGATCTGATTAATTCTGATATTCCTGAAGAAATCAGCAAACCCGAGACTTCAGTGAGTGAAGAACTATATCGTTCGAAAATTGTGGTGAATAGTGTTTTTGCATATAATGTTGCACTAAATATTATAAAGGGCAGTGAGGATCAGGAACCTCAATCTGTCGGAGAATGTCGACGAAGATATGATTGGCCAAAATGGCAAGAAGCAATTCAATCAGAATTGAATTCACTTGTTAAACGTGAGGTTTTTGGACCTGTAGTCCAAACGCCTAATGGTGTAAAACCAGTTGGTCACAAATGGGTCTTTGTACGGAAAAGAAATGAGAGAAATGAAATTGTGCGATACAAAGCACGCCTTGTTGCACAAGGATTCTCTCAAAGACCCGACGTCGACTATGAAGAAACATATTCACCAGTTATGGATGCTATAACATTTCGATACCTCATGGGTTTAGTTGTCTATGAAACCCTTGAAATACATCTTATGGATGTGGTTACAGCTTATCTTTATGGTTCACTTGATAATGAAATTTATATGAAAATTCCTGAAGGATATAAAATGCCTGAAGCATTTGGTTTAAAGTCTCGGGAAATGTATTCAATCAGATTACAAAGATCATTATATGGTTTAAAACAATCAGGGCGTATGTGGTATAATCGCCTAAGTGAGTACTTGATAAATGAAGGATATATAAATGATGCCATTTGTTCATGTGTTTTTATTAAGAAAACAAAATCAGGGTTCATTATACTTGTTGTTTATGTTGATGACATAAACCTCATTGGAACTCCAGAAGAGCTCCAAAAGGCGATTGAATATTTGAAGAAAGAATTTGAGATGAAAGATCTCGGAAATACAAAACTCTGTCTTGGTCTGCAAATTGAACATTTCATAAAAGAGATCTTTATACATCAATCTGCCTATACTGAGAAAGTTTTAAATCGGTATTTCATGGACAATGCGCATCCTTTAAGTACTCCTATGGTTGTTCGCTCACTTAAAGTGAGCAAAGATCCGTTCCGACCTCAGGAAGAAAACGAAGAGCTACTTCGTCCTGAAGTACCATATCTTAGTGCAATAGGTGCACTTATGTATCTTGCTAATGCTACAAGACCTGACATAGCATTTTCTGTTAATTTGCTAGCAAGATATAGCTCTTCTCCTACACGGAGGCATTGGAACGGGATTAAGCATATATTGCGATATCTGAAGGGAACTAGCGATATGGGTCTGTTTTATACTAACAAAGGTAGTACAGATCTTGTTGGTTATGCAGATGCAGGTTATTTATCTGATCCACATAAAGCTCGATCTCAAACGGGCTATCTGTTTACATGCGGAGGTACTGCTATATCATGGTGATCGACCAAGCAGTCCATTATTGCTACTTCTTCAAATCATGCTGAGATAATCGCTATTCATGAAGCAAGTAGAGAGTGTGTGTGGTTGAGATCAGTGATACATTTCATCAGAGAAAGATGTGGCTTGAAGTGTGATACAAAAATACCCACAGTATTATATGAAGATAATGCTGCATGCATAGCTCAATTAAAAGGAAGTTTCATAAAAGGAGATAGAACAAAGCACATTTCACCAAAGTTATTTTTCACACATGATCTCCAGAAGAATGGTGATATTGATGTGCAACAAATCCGTTCAAGTGACAATCCTGCAGATTTGTTCACTAAATCTTTGCCAACTTCAACTCTTGAGAAGATGATATTCAAGATTGGAATGCGAAGACTCCGACATCTGAATCTTGGTCTTCGTCAGGGGGAGTGAAATACGCGTTGTACTCTTTTTTCCTTAACCAAGTTTTGTCCCATTGGGTTTTCTTGGTGAGGTTTTTAATGAGGCAGCTCTCAAACCGTATTTCTAGATATGTGCACTCTTTTTCCTTCATTAGGACTTTTTCCCACAGGGTTTTTTTTAATAAGGTTTTAACGAGGTACATCATCTATTAATGGACATCCAAGGGGGGGGGGGGGTGTTATAAATATCCCAAGTAGTGGATATCCATTAAGTTATATATCCCAAAATATCCCAAAATATCTCAAAATATCCCATGTCCTGTTGCTCCTATAAATAGGATGCACAGATGCAATGTTGAAAGAGCAGAAGTAATATAATCTGATATATCTCTACATATTTCTTCTGTGTATTTACTTCATAGTTTTATTTCATACTATTAGAAGACAATAAATATCACTCCCTCTATCTCAATTTATGTGATACATTTCCGTTTTAGTCTGTCTAAAAAAGAATGATACACTTTTATATTTTGAAAATAATTTAACTTTGAAACTTTTTCAATATCTCATAATGAAATGAATTAGAGCAATACAAAAATATATAACTTATTTTAATTCATAAGTTTTAAAAGTCTTTTTTCTTTAAATTTCGTGTCAAGTTAAACTACAGCGGAGGGATCAAATTGTCTTTAGATTCTTGTGATCGTAAGATAATTCAAGTGATAATGTTAAGTATCAAAGACTTTCTTTTCGTACAAAAGACGATCTTATTCTTATCGTTACTGATTTTCTTATGAGTTAGGTCCCCGTAATCGAATTTCTTGGTAAGCATCACATTCTTATTATTGAAGAGCCTTTAGAACTATTATACCTCTTTAGTTTACCAAGTGCTTAACTATTTCTTGTAAATATTCCTGTCATAAATGGAATTTCTCCGGATTCTAAATTGCAAAATCCGCCACGTCACTCCAACTGGGTCCCACTCCTTATATAAAGCTGAAGAAAAAAACAAACATTTCAGCTTTCCTTTATTTCAGATTAGAGATCATCCAAACATGGCCTTCTCTTCACCGAGCCAAATAACTCCACCCCTACCCAACCCCCACCGTTTCTCCTCCTTATCCCAATCACAAATACCCTTGAAACTCATCAAAATTACGTCTTTACCCTCCAAGAAACCTGTCATAGCTTGTGTCCTCACCGGGCAATCAATGTCAGGTCAGGTCGCTCAACGACCCGATTCGTTTGGCCGGTTTGGGAAATTTGGAGGCAAGTATGTACCGGAAACCCTAATGCACGCTCTTGATGAGCTCGAAACTGCATTCAAGACTTTCAGGTGTTTGATTTAAGCATTGTCGAATTGCTGGTTTGAATGAAATGGTGGCAAATTAGAGCGAAATGTATATAATGATTCATATAGCTAAGAAAATTTAGTTAATATTGTTGTATTTTTGACCGCATTGTGCATTATGTAATAAGATTAGATCTAATTGATTCGACGTTACAACAAGCTAGTATATTTTCCCAGGATTTAGCCACGTATTATTAGATCTCTGACTCTTTTTAAAATTTTCTTTTATACTTCGAACTATGAATAGTGAAGCTGAAAAAAAAAAAAAAACTTGTTCTTTTAGTTATTCAATCATATGAAATGATGAAACTAGTTTTCTAGTAATTTTTTTGATCTTCGAAATCTGTGTTTTTAAACGTGTTGAAAGAATTGAATGTGAGTTAACCAATTCTTTGAGAACTAGCTTCAACTGCAATTTTTTTGTTTTGTTTTTGTGTGTGTGTGTTTTAAATAAATGTTACATATCTGCCTCAAGCATAGTTTCTTTGGAAATTGCAGGAGCTAAAATTTTGTTGGAAATTTAGCACAATTGAAGTGTTTCTTCTGATATAAAGAGTTGTAGTTATGACTTATGTATGAGCTTTATATAATCCTCTGCTTTGTTGTTATATCACGTGTAAACCGGGTTTCCTTCTCCAACATCAATAAAATTATGTTACCTTATGAAAAATAAAAAACAAAAGAAACTTTTTAACCCCCCATTTTCTTTTTCTTTTTTCGTTTGCGTTGGGATTTAGAGAACTCCTAATTTCAGTAATTTCCTTGTAAGAGAAATTATTAAGTCTTCGAATGAAAGGGACTTGAATAGATAGAAAGGGATATAGAGGATTCATAAGCTTGACACCAAATGTTTCAGAATTGAGGCATAGTTGTTGGATTGATTAATTTCATTTGCTTTGCGTTATGAAGAGACTTGTTGACCCCTATAAAACTTCTAACTTGTTTATACACCATTTATGCGGACTGCAGAAGGAACTAGATGGGATATTGCGAGATTATGTTGGCAGAGAGAGTCCTCTTTATTTTGCAGAGTGACTTACTGAGCATTATAAACGTCCAGATGGTGAAGGGCCACTGATCTACCTGAAGAGAGAAGATCTAAACCACACTGGTGCTCATAAAATCAATAATGCGGTTGCCCAAGCTTTGCTTGCCAAGCGTTTGGGGAAAAAATGCATTATTGCTGAGACAGGGGCCGGTCAGCATGGTGTTGCCACTGCAACTGTTTGTGCCCGCTTTGGTTTGGAGTGCGTTATTTATATGGGTGCTCAAGATATGGAGAGACAATCACTGAATGTCTTCAGAATGCGACTGCTTGGAGCTGAGGTCCGTATCCTACATTATGGGTTGTCCTGTCTGTTCTTAGCTTACTTGAAGAGAGAGATTTCGAAATTTATCCAATGAATTCACTTATTAACTTTGTGATTTCACTGAAATCTCGGCAACCTTTTATTAACTGACTCAGCTACCTGCAATGACACTAACTTGTTCAATAAAATCGTGTGGTTTCTTCTCTATCTGTGATGGTACTATGTTTTTCTTGCATTCATAAATTCTCAATTTCAGGAGTGATTAATAGGTACAAGGAACAAAAGTTTGAGTGCAAAATATTACATAATTAGCAATTCCCCAAAATTAACATTCAGGTTAGAGCAGTCCACTCAGGAACTGCTACGCTCAAGGATGCTACTTCAGAAGCTATAAGGGATTGGGTTACAAATGTTGAAACAACTCATTACATACTTGGATCTGTTGCAGGACCTCATCCTTACCCAATGATGGTTAGGGAATTCCATGCAGTGATCGGTAAAGAAACAAGGAAGCAAGCTTTGGAAAAGTGGGCTGGGAAACCAGACGTGCTTGTTGCATGTGTTGGAGGAGGTTCAAATGCTATGGGACTGTTTCATGAGTTTGTTGATGACAAAGATGTGAGGTTGATTGGGGTTGAAGCAGCAGGTTTTGGTCTCGATAGTAGTAAACATGCTGCCACTTTGACTAAGGGAGAGGTAGGAGTTCTTCATGGAGCCATGAGCTATCTCCTGCAGGATGGAGATGGGCAGATAGTTGAGCCTCATTCTATCAGTGCAGGGTAATAACTTGAACTTTGCTTATTACTAACGTGCTTGTTTTGCTATTACAGAATCCTGAGTGGGTACACTTGACGCTACTGAAATAAGTATATCGTTCAAAATCAAATTTTACATCTCTTAACTGGTTCTACTCCCCTAATGGATTATTAGATTGGATTACCCTGGAGTTGGGCCAGAACACAGCTTTTTGAAAGATTTGGGGAGAGCAGAATACCATAGTATCACAGATGAGGAGGCTTTGGAAGGTGATAAATCATAAATGACTTCGCTTATCCTTAGTTCTAAAGCTTTACATATGATTTGGTTTCCCTTTGAAGTTATTATTTTCTAGTTTGTAATTGGCTCACTTTTGCTGCATGTTTATGATGTATCTTACAAACCCGCTCATGTTTCACTTATTTCTTCATGGTTGCAGCCTTCAAAAGGTTATCGCGGTTAGAGGGCATTATTCCCGCTCTGGAAACATCTCATGCTTTGGCATACCTGAAGAAGCTGTGTCCAACCCTACCCAATGGAACTAAGGTTGTGCTTAACTGCAGTGGTAGAGGAGATAAGGATGCTCAAACTGCCATTAAATATTTGAAGGTTTGACGGAATTCTTTGGTAAAGCTTAGCCTAAAGGATTCTTTGTAGTCTTACAAAGGCAAAGGCCGTGTGGAGTATTTTCTGTTTTATGGGCAGAACAAATTTTGCAAGTTAAATGAAGATTTTCCTAAACAAAATCGTTACAAAATCATCTTCACGCAAGTGTCTCGTCAGTGTTCGTTTAATACATTTCTCCAGGAAACGTGTGTTTTGTTCAGTTTCATACAAGATTCATGTTATCGTTTAGTTTTGGCCCTCAGACTATACCAATGCCAACCATGGGAACGCAAGCAAAACCAACCCTGCCTCTCTATTTGAGCCAAATTATGGAAGGTGTTATAAAACAAATCTGCATCAATGAACTAATTTATACCACTCTCAATCAAGTATTCAGTTTATTAGTACAGTCTTTGATGTCTCTATCAAGTTTGATGAATAGCAAAACAAGGAAACCAGCCTTAGTAACTCTATAGGATTTGAGTTAATTTTTAACCCATTATTGCTATCTACATACTCATTAAGTACACAAAGTAAGGGTAGACTGAGAATCCTCAGAGATGTTTTCTCAACACCTCACCTCAAGGTTTTCTTCAACGCCTGTATCCCTAATGCGCTATGCAAATTGCACTCTTCACTGTTTTGCCTGCATATGATTCGGAAGAGTTTTAAGTTAGTAGAGGGCCGCAATGAAAATGATGAAAACATGGAACCTTGGAACCAACGCAAAAACACGAGAAACAATATCATATACCTCATCTAAGTTACAGGATTATCAGGAGCAAGAATAGGTTTGAGACAGGAAATATTACAATTCTTCACATTTTGGAATCAGTTTTACCTTACCCTCAAGGAAAAGTCAAAAAATTTAGAGTTGGATCATTTTGATTTTTTACACAACTGGTGCTAACAAAGCAAATGGATCATTTTGATCATCTATAATGCAGTTCCTACCCCATCACAATACAACAAAAAAATTTGAATCCTGAAGCTAGCTATATGAATCTTTTACTATCCATTTTGCTCTATTTGAACCCATTCTGTTCCAATATTCAATAAAGAAGCTCTCTAATATATGCCTTAATCCCAAATTGCTCGGGGGCGCAGAACGCTTTATATTAATTTCACACTATTCATTTCAGCACTAAATCATATTAGGAGTTCTCTAAATCCTAAATTAAAATTAGCTTAAATATGAAGCGTGCACACAAAAATAGGAACTAAAAGATCCGAGCGAAGATTGGCATGGGAAGAAAAGGAAGACAGTTGTTTCTCATTCCCATTTTATAGTGGCGATAGACGATAGTTATCGATTCAATACTTTCCACCACTAAATGATAATAATTAGGGTTCTCTGAATCTTGATTAAAAAATAGTCGAACTATGATGAATCTTCCCAGTTCTTCCTTCCAAATCAAAAGTAGAACACACAGAAAAAGAGAGAACTAAAAGATCCAAGTGAAGGTTGATGTGGAAGGAAAAGGAAACCGTTATTTCTCATTCCTGTGTCTATAATGACAAAAAATAGTTATGGAGAAAAATTATCTTGCTTGCATGCATACTCGAAAGCAGAAAAGACTAAATAGGCTTCAGAAAAACATATCAAGGAAGCACAATCAATCACATCTGGTAGAGAAAGGCAAAAAATGAAATTATCACCTGTGAGTACAAGAAAGTTCCAAGAATTGCAATGGCAGCTCCAAGAGCGTTGACTGGCTGGACGGGTGTACGGAAGATGATGATGGAGGAGACAATTACAGATATACGTTTCATGGTGTTTCCAATACTAAACGTCAAAGGAGATATCTCATCTAGGGACATGTATGACACCTGATTGTAGAGGTGATAAAATACACTCTGGGCCGCCATCCACCTGTCATCAACATATATTCACCACATTAAACATTAGTTTAATTGGGTCAAACAAAATTAGCTCTGGAGCAGTTTGTGGACTTTATACTTTCACAGTGGTTGTAAAGTATGTGATGCAACTAATATCTTCCTTGTCACAATCTGACACAGCTCAAACTAATGGATTAAAAGGGAATCGATTCACTTATTCACATATCAGTTATTCTTTATACAACTAGTGTTACAAATGAAGTAAAATATATATTTCTCTCACACAACAAATTACGGCAATCAATAACAACAAATATGTCTCAATCTCAAGCAATTTAGGGTCGACTATATGAATTCTCACTGAACTTGTCACTCTATTTACCTAGTTTCTCTAGCACTAACAGTTCTCTACATTTTCAATCGACATATTAATCTCTAATATGATTAAAACTACTGCAATCAAACGTAGTACGCTCTCAGTTCCAATTTATGTGGTAATATTAGTATTTATGGAGTTAAATAGGTTCTTCCTTGACCACACCTTTCTTAAATATTTTGATTATTAACTATTAACGACATATAATAACTTTTATATAGTTTCCAAATATGTAAATTTTATTTCCAAAAGCTTAAAGACATTGTGTCGGAATCCACACCAAAAATTGAATAGTTTGACCCTCATACTCCGAACCTCGCCACATAAAGTGGAATGGAGGGAGTATTATTTAACTAGACCAATTTTTGGCAAAATGCAGATGACACAAAATGTAAAATAAGATAAGATGGCAGTCATGTAATTACCAGACTATTTGGGGTCCAATTGTAGAGACAGCCTTTTCAAATCCTAGTGCCCACATTTGTGGTCCCTCAACAGCAATGGCAAATGGTGTGAGAAGCAACAAAGAAAGCATAGACAAGCAAGCATAGTAGTTCATCCCACTAACAGACTTCCCCTTCATACCCTTCTTGGAGAATATATTTCTGAAGACAAATGCCACATTCGAGATCATAGCCCCCGAGAAACCTAACGTGGACAAACCAACAAAAACAGATAAAAATTTCAGCAAACAAATTCATAAGCAAAGTTTGTCTTCAACACTCAAAACAATCTTAATTGTCAAAGACATCACAAAATGCCAAAACCACTGTCACCTGATTAAACAAGAAACATGTCAGCCTAACAAAAACTCAGATGCTATTTCATCCACAAGGGAGGTCTCCCAGAAATATAAAGTGATCAAATGCATCACATAACAATCTTTCCATTAATCGGAGAATTATCAAACTCGAGAAGTCAGAATTAAATGATGCACTATACGGTGTAAGTAGAATGACGAAAGTCATTTTTCAGAAAAATGTGTTCCATGAATAAGTCAAATGCTGATATTTTGGGTTACCAGAAAATGTTGACAAAAGTCATTTTTCTTATAGCACTAAAGTTTTTTTTTGTGATAAGGAACACTATCAAAACTTTAACTTTATATCAGGCAGTTAGACATTGTTATTAAATCTTACTACCCCAAAATTTCATTAAAACACTCTTCGATTTACTAATTAAATATTTTCCATTCAAGCACTGAAAGATATTTTTCATGGAAAACATTTATAGAACACCGAACACAGTCTAATATTCAAGCTGTTACAGCTAGGAGTATAAATCATTTTTCTTATGCTACGAAAGATTTAGCCGAGGGTCTTTCGGAAACAGCCGCCCTACCTTTCAAGGTGGGGGTTAGGTCTGCGTACACTCTACCCTCCCCAGACCCCACATGGTGGGATTATACTGGGCTTGTTGTTGTTGTTGTTGTTGTACGAAATATTTGCCATCAAATTTTCAGAAAATTCTGTGTATACGAGTATAATGACATAATAAATGTCTTACCATGCAAGCGGGGAAGAGATTCAATACAAATGATGAGGAAATCAAGTCTTAACAACTAGTAAAAGTTAAGCTAATTTACCAATCCAGTTGAAGTTCAACTCTGTAAGAGCAGAAAGACCACAACCACCAATGATGGGAATAAGAGATAAGTAAACGGCCGTAGGGAAAGTCTCTCCCAAGAGGAACCTTGATACCAACACGCTAAATGCAGGTTCACCACTCTTGATGATGTGAGTGAATGAAACTGCCACCTTTGACATGCTCACTGTAGCTGCCACATGCCCAATTGTATGTGCAACGGCAACCTAGAATACAAAACGTGAAAAAAAAATAGAGACTGATTAAGACTCTATACTGCATAAAAAAACAATTTTTTTCATTATGGTAATATCGAAGCTAGCTTGTATTTAAGGCTCTATTCGGCACAACCAAACAACCTTTTTTTTTATTAGCTTGTGTACATACTATCTCTCACTAGCACAAGCAAAGATACCAAAATAACTCTGACCACAAGAAACTTAGGAAGAAAAGAAAACACTTAGCATTGAAGGTCTATAAACAAACAAAACTTTGTTTTCAGAAAACAATTGTTTGTACTCCAAAACCAATATTTTTGTTGTTTTGTGATCTCTATCAACAAACCCAGAAGATATTAGACAAAATGGGTAGGTAGGTTTTCTCTTAAATCCATGATTAAACCAAACCCATAGAAACCCAACAAAAATAACACCAACATACAGCTTGTCAGGCAGGTAATAAATTCACTATTACAAACAAGACTAGATCCCGGTAATTGAATGAAAATTTCAAAGTAAACCAAACATTAGAAAATAGATCACAAGTACCAGTAGCAACCTAAAAACAAGACATAAAAGACCAAAATTATGGCCATGAAGATCATCAAAAACAAGAAAATAAGCAAAAAGTTGTTGCCTTTCAGAACAAATATGGCCACAAAGATCGTCAAAACAAGAAAATAAGCAAAAAGATGTTGCCTTTCAGAACAAATATGGCCACAAAGATCAGCAAAACAAGAAAATAAGCAAAAAGTTGTCCATTTAAGAGCAAAGTTATGGCCACAAAGATCATCAAAACTAGAAAATAAGCAAAAAGCTGTTGTCTTTATGGCCACAAGGATCATTAATACAAGAAAATAAGCAAAAAGTTGTTGTCTTTATGGCCACAAGGATCATTAAAACAAGAAAATAAGTAAAAAGTTGTTGCCTTTGGCATATTGGGTGTCCTAAAATTCATTTTTTTCTTAGAAAATAAGCAAAAAGAGCAAATTGGGTATCCTAAAAATTCAATTTTCCTTACCGGGAATAAAGTTTTCCAGAATTCAAGATCAGTTTTGGGTGTCTCAGCAATTCTAACAGCCCAAGAAATCAACATAATAAGTGAACCAGCAGCAAGTGACAAAGTTGATGTTAACCAAGGGAATGGAAATGCATTCAACACTTTCTTATTATATATATTAAATATCACATTCAAGAACCACCATGTAGCAAAATAAACACCAATCTTCAACCTCCTTGCCACCTCGGTTTTCGTTTCCGGTCCCTCAATCGGGTCGACCCGATCCGCTTCATATGCCTTACACTTAACCAAACTACTCCTCCTCTTCTCCTCTTCAACCGGGTCGACCCGATCCGATCCGAAGCTTTCGATTTTAGAAACAAAAATGGGTTTTGACAGCGCTACGCCGGAGCTCCGGCGTGACGTCATCGCCGGTAACGGAGGGATAACGGAGAAACGCCGTGAAGAAGTCAAAGATTGAGACTTTGACCGAATGAAATCACACCCATTGATTGTAAAACCTGATTGTTTCACTGTTGAAATCATAGTGCAAAAAAATAAAATATTAAACTTTGAGCTGGCAAGCGAAAATTTGGGATTTTTTTTTGACTAAAACTTGACGAAAAAAACAAGAAAGATTAAAATATATTACTATTAGCAAAAAAAGAAAAACCCAGATCAAGATTTTGCAAGTAGAAACAAAAAGTTGAAAAACTTGGAAAGATCACAAATGGTATTAATATTCAGCAAAAACAGAAAAAAACCCCAGATCAAGATTTTAAAAAAAAAAAAAAAAATAGAAAACCTGGAAAGATTATAATACTTATCAGCCAAAACCCAAAATCAAGATTTTAACAAACAAATGGGTTTTTCAAGGCTCTGTCTACGTATAGAGAGCCTGAAAAACCATGCGCACTTCGTGAGAATATTTATGAGCAGAGAGAGAGAGAGAGAGAGAGAGGGGATTGAAATCTGAGTGCAAAAAGAAAAGATTTGATCAAAAAAAGGTAAGTAGGAAACGAGGCTTTATGGAAATTGGAATAGTAGAAAACTAGGGTGGCTGCCAAAAAGTAGTACTACTATATTATGTTACGGTAGAATAAGAAGAGTTTGTTTGAAAGTGGGGTCTTTTTAATATTGTTTTGTTCCCTCTATTATAACGCCTGCCCTATGATATTTCAACAAGCATATCAGGGTTTTCTATCCGTTTATGTTATATATTTCGACTAATTACGACATTTAAGAAGAAAAGTAACACTTTTAAAATTTATGATTTAAAATAAATTATAAATATTTATGTGGTTATAAATTATTTTATTAAGATAAAAAAAAAGTTTTAAATTGAATTATTTTATAAAAAAAATGTATAATATAAATTGGGACAGAGCAAGTATCTTTTACGGGTATCAATCAAGACTCGAACAAGTTGATAAAAATCACATACTCCTTCGTCCTAATTTATGTTGTCGTGTTGGACCAAGCACAGACTTTAAGAAATAAATGAAGAGTTTTTAAAACTTGAGGACTAAAATAAGCTATTTGTGTGGTTATAAATTATTTCATTAAATTTAAAATTAAATGAAATGTTTAAATTTAAATGAATTTTAAATAAAAAAAAAGTATGACTTTTTCTTTAATATACTAAAAAGGAAAGCATATTAGGTAAATTAAGACGAAGAAAATAATATTTTTGCTTCCATTATATTTGAATGTAAAATAAGTTGGAAAGAAAATGGGGAAATGGTGGTTGGTGCGATCCAAACTGTTCATTTAATGGGGTGTTGAGTATTGACCGTGAATTTTGTTCTGTGAATGTTTATGCACCAAAGTCTAACGTGACATGAGTGTGGTGCATTGGTAGGTAGATTGTGACCCTGTATTTCTTAATCATGTATTCTTTTAAGCTCTAAAATGGAAATCTTTTCGACAGGGAACAATTTAACCCTTCACTGGCTATCTAGCATGAAATCAAATTAAACTAATCGGGTCAAATAATTCAAGAACCTAGTTAAACTAGAAAAATATTTCAATTTATTGTTATTCAAAACGAAGTGCACAAATAGCCGTTTTTAGAATCTCTATTTAGAGAATTTTTTCTTGAGCGGACAGTCTATTGAAAATAGTTTTTCTACCTCCCAAAATAGAGATAAGATATGCGTACACACTACCCTCCTCAAATTCGACTTGCAGGATTACACTCATATGTTGTTGTTATTGTATTTAAGGACTTTTAAAATTTCATAATCAACTTCACTACTTCAAATATGCATGTCTGAAGTTTCGAAAACTTGATTATTGGAAAGGATGAGGTTCAGTTTGAAGTTTATCAAAATCGATTAAATTTTAAATAATTTTTAAATTTTTAAAGAGGAGTACTACAAGAAGCTGTTTGGTGTCATTTCTACTTGCCACTCACCTATGGCTTAACTCGTCAAAATAGAGAAATTCTCCCAACTAAGTTTAGGTGACATTTTCGTTTTTCTTTTGTGTCACAGAAGAAAAGATAACATCTCTTAGTAATTAATAATGGAGCACCTAACATGCTGTTGACTTCTAGCAAGATATAAAACCTTCTAACTTTGAAAAAAAAGTATGTACGGAAGAGGCAATACTTTTAAACAGTGTTTTAAAAGGCGAGGGCGTAAGGCGGGACGTTTTACGTCTGCCTCAATGAGGCGTAAGCCCCGTGGGGTTTTAATTTTTAGTATTTTATAAAATGATATAATTATAATAAATACTTTTAAATAGGTGAAATAGCATAAAAAATTGAAGAAAACTATAAATAAGTGATATATATATATATGCTCCACCCCCACAAAAAAACTAATTAGAACAATCTATTATATGCTACTTACAAGTACAAGTGACTGCTCGTTACTTTTTTGAGATAGTAGAAGACAAGATAAATAATTGGAAAAGAATATATATTAGGCATTCTAGCAATAAAAAAAGGTCTTGACTTTTAAATTTAATGTTCCAGTTCCTTTTTATAACATTTGAGTAATTACATGTTGACTTTTGAGAATTTGGGCATTATATTAAGGACTTATTTAACAAATTTTGTTTTAGTTTGAAGAAGTTTTCTGGGCTTACGCCCAAACAAAAAACTCGCCTCAAACGTCCGGGCGTACGCCCCGAATTGCTGGGCGTACGCCTTTGGAAACTTTCGTCCCGACTCATCGCCCAGGACATTTTTGGTACGCCCCACCCCGGGGCTCGCCCGAAAACGCCTTTTAAAACAATGCTTTTAACAACTCCAACAATTATTTGTAAGGTATTTGGATAGTGATTAGTTTAAAATATGATGTGATAAAACAACTCAGCAATTATTGGAAGGACTTGGGGAAAATAGCCTTCACCTTGAATAGAAGCCGTCCTGAAGGTAGTTTTTACCTGAATATAAATGATAATAGAAATCTCCTTAATTCATTTATGCGTGTTACTTATTAGATGACTGACTATTATTTCAAGAGAGCCGTCGTTATTCTTGTTGTTTACTCACACTTGATTAAATTTTTCATTTTGACATTGGAAGTATCAGGGTTCGTCACATTGCGTGAACATCTGTGAGAACTATTACAATGCTCTATTTTAATTAAACAGTTGAATTCCTCTTGTTCGTACCAATTCTGAGTTGGTTATTTGATGCCCAGAGCAAATCTCCAAAGTAACCGTTCTTTAGTCTATCCTTCGATCTGTAACATCCCGTAAATCTGATATAGGTGTGAATGTATGAAACTAGTATAAAGATGATATTTTAGCTATATGAATCCATTCAGGTGATAAACAGTCGTTTTGAAGTCAAACCAAAAAGTGAAGTTCTTAAGGCCTTCTAAATTCATCTAAGTCTGAGACTGTCTGTACTTATGACCAGTTTTTGGGTATTTGCGTTAGGAATTTGAGAAAACGCAAAACATGAAAGTTGTAGGCCTTTGAAATACTTTTCCATACATATATTATGGAGCTCAAGCAGAGATGTGTGTTATAAGTTATGACCGTTTTACTGGACGTTGCGCAGTCTGCGCGAAGTGCCCTTCAAGTGCGCGATCGCGCAGCAGAGGCAGTGTTACTGCCTTTGCTGCGCGATCACCTGCGCAAAGTGGGCCTCCAGCTGCGCGGCCGCTCACCGAACACGACCTATTAAAAGCCCAACTTAGTTATATTCATTCTCACTTCGTTTTAAACCATTCTTTCTAAAGAAAAGAACCCTAAAGAAGTCTCTCAAGCCCTAAGGACGAAGTTCTTCTCCTCCAAACCATTTCAAGGCATTAAGGTAAGTGTATTCCAATCCTTCCAAGTCAATTCTAACAATTATCCTTGTAATCTAAGACAAGAAATTATTGTCCTTAACTTAGGGTTTTCAAGAAAACCTAATTAAAGGGAATTCAGGACTAGGCTATGGCATTCTTCTTTCAAGTTCGGATTTTTAATACAAGTTGGACCATTACCAGGTATGTAGAGTTTCTATCCACGTGTTGGAACATCTTTGTTCTTCCCACGCCATTCTTCCATGATTGTATGCAAGTTCTCTAAAAACTAGGGGTTTAGCCATGTTCATGATAACCCTAGGTCCATGTACTATATTATATTAAACTTTGTGATATAATCTCGTTGTTGTGTTCTTGATATTTCATTTTGATTATTGAGAATTTGTCTGTAATCCATGAACACCCATATCTCGTATTCCATGGGTTCTTGCATGCATGTTTTTAAATAAAAGTGCTTATTTCATGAATATCCTACATGTCTACAAGTTTTCATTCAATTGTATTATATTATCTTCATGCCATGATTCAAGATACATACATGCGAAATACAAGTTATTTCATGAAACTATATTTACAAGTTATTTCGTGAAATCATGATTACAAGTTATTTCACGAAAATCATGGGCTTCTTAGCCAATTATATCATGTTTATGTTTTTGGGAATTGCACGAATTACCGAGAAGGCTCAGATAGCCTGAAACTACGTAGCCACTGTAGGACAAGGATCGCTCCTCCCAGTTAGGACGATTCCTTAATTTTACACTGAATAGATCCATCAGGCACATTACCACCTTATACCCTGGCAACGTATGGGGGCTCTGCTGGTCCGGCGAGGTACCAGACTCCACGTACCCACGTGGTGATATTATATTGTCGGTTTATGAAATGCTCTCCCTACTTACCATGTTTTACTCATGTTATATATATATATATATATATATATATATATATATATATATATATATATATATATATATATATATATATATATATATATATATATATATGTATGTATGTATCCATGCTCATGTCCAATTTCAATTCTTATCATGTTATCCCATGTCCCATGTTATTTCATTCAGTTGTTTTACATACCAGTACATTCAATGTGTTGACGTCCCCTTTCTATTGTCCGGGGGCCTGCATTTCACGATGCAAGTATTGATTTACAGGACGACACATTTACTCAGTAGGACAGCATTCGTATCAGCTTATTGGTGAGCCCCATCTCACTCGGGGTTTAGTCAACTTTTTTTTTGTGTTATGATTAGTTGTGCATCTAAGGTATGCTAGGGGTCTTGTCCCAGTAAGTACGTTTTCCAGTCAGACTCATGATAGAGGTTTCATAGACTAGACAAGTCAGTTATGTTATGTCAGACATTCGGAGTCGTATAGTCATTTTGGCTCATTCATGTTATTTCAGCATTCATGTTTAAACAAGTATTTTTATTAAGTATTATGACTTAGTACGTTTTATAAAGGCTTATCATGCATTCACGTTATATTCCGCTCATGTTATGCCTCATGATAATTCAGCAAGCCACGTGATTCGCTCGGTCACATGCAGTAAGGCACCGAGTGCCGTGTTTCGCCCAGGCTATGGTTTGGACCGTGACACGATCGATTCGCGGTGACCCAGTCTCACTATAGGAACAGCTCAAACAGTCTACCGACATCCCATAAGCTGGGATTGAGACCCATGCCCAACCTGAAAACAAATCCTTCTTCCAAAATTACAGGTTCATCTTGCGGACTTTGATTATTCTGTCAACCGAATTAACATATCTTTTATTACAAAGAAGTGAATAGTGTTATCACTTTTTTTTTTTTATTACACTTAGAACTATCTATGTTATCAAATCTAACTCCAGACAAAAGTTATATAGCTAAATTTTAGGTAGAATGGAGTATAACTTTAGATATTTATGTCTGAAGTTAAAAGTTATATAATATCCAAATAAGATACACCATCACAAAGACGACCCCTCACTATCAAAGCTTACCCACAAGTCTCAACTCTTGAAGAGCAAGGGGCACCCCATGTGTTCAGTTGAGTAGATTTAGTTAAGTGTTATGTATCATTAAAGAAATAGTCTCATTCTTTTAATAATGACGATCATAATGAAAGCAGCACTGGATTCAGTGCATCGTAATTGCTCTTGATAACGACAAAAAGAAACATAAATTTATAATATCAGTGCAAAAGTTTGACCATGTAGTATTAAGAAAAAGTTATCTGAATTGGCATATTCTTGTTAGATTATGTAAATGCTGTGCCATTTAATAAATGTATATCTGAGAATTTTTTGCAATTGTTCTCTGCCCCTTGTCTGGTTTTCTCTATGGGGACAGAACAAGTCTTATAAGTGGCTTTTTATTGGAATAAAAAGACATTTTTAGCCAAAGGGTATAATAACAGCCCTCCACAGTATTTATAAGTCAAGATGAAAAAAAAAAAGCTTTTTCGAGCAATTATTCTTTTCCTTTTTCTTTATACTTTTCCTCGCTCCCCCCACACAACCACCAAAAGTTTTACCCACTGAAAACGTAATATACTATCAGAACTTATAAACAGCTAACTACAGGTAACATTATTTAATACAGTGAGATTTGTACATAAAAAAGTAAGTTAAGTCACCTGCTATTACAGATTCAAATGTACTGATAGTGTAAAAACTCTTCAGGTCTGTGTATGAGTAAAATTTTAAGAACTCGTGTACAAAGCGAGGGCAATCCATGTAAATCGATCTTTTTCTTGCTCATACAATGAACTATTTATTGGCAACTTGGACAACTTATAACGATGTTTGTCCTGCGAGCTTCAGCCACGGAGGGTGAGCCAGGGCCTGAGATCAGGTCGAATCCGTAATCGATGGACAGTGAATATTCATGTAAGAGATAATTATCGGTGTAAAAAGAGAACAGGCCATGCCACTGATTAGCAATGACTTAGGAAGGTCCGATAGAACAATACTGAGCAGTGCGTACTAAGTAAATGGATAAATGGGAATAGAGAACTTTGTCCCTTTTATAAAAACTCAACCCCTCTGATATTTCTATTTTTTTATTTTTTTCTGACATTCTGAAAAGGACTTATCAGCAGAGTATCCCCGGTGTAAAAAAAAATAAAAAACTCAATTTCTCCAATTGTGAAATGAAACATAATGCATAAAAGTTTGAAGTACCACACAAAATAGCAGACATAGGAACTTGATATATGCATGTGCAACTTTCTTTCCCAAAAACCAAAATATCATACAATATTTTCCCTATCCTTGTTGTTCATATGCCTGAGTCAGCTATCAGCTATAGTAGATTTACAATGCTTGATTCCTTTTGAATAAAGAACAATCACAAAATCATCTTTCTAGCATCTATACCCATCCCCCACAAAATAAAAGACAAAAGAGGCAAAGGGTCCTAAGCTGAGCTAAATGTTTACCTGTTCCACTACAGTCAGATTCCACTACTTCAGAAAGCCAAAAGAAGTTCCAACTGATTTACATGAATCTGGAGAAGTCATTAGCAAAAATAACTGATCTATGAAGTACAAAAATTGTACTAAAGCATGGCGTTGCACTTGTAAAAGGAACCAAAAACTCATAGCCAGCAATCTGTCAGATCCACAGTTAATGCTTGCAAGCTAACTGCTTGTTGGAGACTGCATCACATAAAAATGTCATTATCAGGTTTACACACCAGCTTAAATGCTCTGTAACAGTCTATGACTCGTAAATGCAATACTGCAGCACTACCAAGTGTCTGGAAGCAGCAGCCATCATGTTGGGTCCAGCCCCTATTTTGAAGAAGAAAACATCTCCCTTATTTTAAGGAAGAAAACATCCCCCTTGATTTGAGGAAGAAAACATATTCTTTGTATTTGGCAAATTGTCAAGTGCTTGCTTGAGTCACTAATGACATCAATAGGTTCATTTCATCTCTATAAATAGGGAAGCTTTCTATCATTTGTAGACACACTAAAAATCTCATACAATACATCTGAGTGTGTAGTGATCTTTGGAGTATTTATACTCGTGACTACACAGTGTTAAAATTTCTTACTATAGTGATATTAGCTGCTCCTCTTGGAGGTGATTTTTTCCCTTATTCAGAAGGGTTTCCACGTAAAATCTTGGTGTCTTTATTGCTGCATTTTATTCTTACTGATTTAACCATAACTTAGTGTTCCGCGTTTATCACTAATACCGTGAATATTATTTTTGCGGGGCTATTTTATTCCCAACAAGTGGTATCAGAGCCAAGATTCTGTCTGAGTATGCTCTGTGGTTGCAGCACAGTCTGAACTTCCACATCAGAAAAGAATTACTTTGGTCTTCGAATAAAATAGTATTTGTATTTGTGATAAACGATGGAAGCCAACACTAGTAGAATGGTTACTTTGAGTGGCGTAAATTATGCCATTTGGAAGGGCAAAATGGAAGATTTGCTCTATGTCAAGAATTTTCATCAACCTGTCTTTGCAAATAAAAAGCCTGATAAGTGGAATTTATTGCATCGGCAGGTTTGCGGCTTTATTAGACAGTGGGTTGACGATAATGTGTTGAACCATATTTCTGGGGAGACATGCTCGGATCCTATGGGAGCATCTTGAAAGTTTGTATGCTCGGAAAACTGATAACAACAAGATGTTTCTGATAAAGTAAATGCTGGGTTTAAAATACCACGATGGTTCCGCAATGACAGATCATCTGAATATTTTTCAGGGGATCATGAACCAGTTATCTGCTATGGGCATTAATTTTGATGAAGAAATTTAAGGGTTGTTTCTACTTGGTTCCCTACCAGATTCTTGGAAAATCATTAGAACTTCATTATCAAATTCTGCTCCGGATGGTGTGATCTCTATGGATCTTGCCAAGAGCAGTCTTTTAAATGAAGAGATGAGAAGAAAATCTCAAGGTTTCTCCTCATCAGATGTCTTAGTGACCGACACTAGGGGCAGAGGCAAGAATCGTGGTTCTCAAAATAGAGAACATCATAGAAGCAAATCCAGAAGCAGACTTAAAGATATTGAGTGCTATCATTGCGGGAAGAAAGGGCACACAAAGAAGTTCTGCCGGATTTTGAAAAAAGAGAATAGAGAAAAGGAGGAAAAGAAAGAAGATGGCAATCATGTTGCCGCTGTCACTACAGAAGATCTTGTTACTGTCCTTGATGCGGATCTGATAAATATTGCTTGTGATGAGTCAAGCTGGGTTGTGGACAGTGGTGCCGCATCTCATGTGACATCAAGGAAGGAACTTTTCTCATCCTATACTCCGGGTGACTTTGGAACTTTGAGTATGGGTAATGAGACTGTATCTAGGGTGGCTGGTGTTGGAACGATTTGTTTGAAAACTAGTATTGGAACTAAACTAGTTTTAAACAATGTAAAGCATGCACCTGATGTTCATTTGCACTTGATCTTTGTTCGTGTTTTGGATGATGAGGGATATGTCAGTACCAATGGTGCTGGAAAGTGGAAGCTTACTAAAGGTTCCATGATTGTGGCTCGTGGCGAAAAGCGTCGTGGTCTATACTGAACTACGGCCTCTACCTGTGTTGATATGGTGAATGCAGTTGAGAGCAATAGCTCTTCAACGTTATGGCATAAGAGGCTTAGCCACATTAGCGAGAAAGGACTAAATGTTCTGGCCAAAAAGAAATTATTGTCAAATTTCGAAAGTGCTAAATTAGAAAAGTGTGAGCACTGCTTGGCTGGAAAACAAAATAGAGTTTTTTTCAAGTCTCATCCTCCTTCAAGAAAGACAGAGTTGCTTGAGTTGGTGCATTCAGATTTATGTGGTCCAATGAAGACAAGGACTTTGGGTGGTGCACTTTACTTCGCTACCTTTATTGATGATCGCTCAAGGAAACTTTGGGTCTACGTCTTAAAGACTAGAGACCAAGTGTTGGGTGTCTTTAAGCAGTTTCAGGTTTCAGTTGAAAGAGAAACTGGAAAGAAGCTGAAGTGTATTCGTACTGATAACGGTGGTGAATATTGTGGACCGTTTGACGAATACTGCAAGCAACAGGGTATCAGACAACACCAGAAGACTCCTCCTAAGACTCCTCAGCTTAATGGTTTAGCAGAGAGGATGAACAGGACCTTGATGGAAAGAGTTAGATGTTTGCTTTCTGAAGCAAAGTTGCCGAATTTCTTTTGGGGTGAGGCATTGTTGACCGCCGCACATGTTATTAATGCGGTTGCTTTGCAAAGTGATGTTCCAAACAGAGTTTGGTATGGCAAGGATGTCTCCTATGACCACTTGAAAGTGTTTGGTTGCAAAGCTTTTGTACATGTGCCTAAAGATGAGAGGTCAAAATTAACTGCCAAGACAAGGCAGTGCATCTTCATTGGTTATGGCCTTGATGAGTTTGGTTACAGGCTATATTATCCAATTGAAAAGAAGGTCGTGAGAAGCCGTGATGTTATCTTCGTGGAGGATCAAACCATTGAAGATATCAACAAAGCAGAGAAGATAAAATCTTCAAGTTCTGAAGGTTTAGTTAATCTTGATCAAGTCCCTCATACAAATGTTGATGACGTTAGTGGGCTCAATGACGATGGTGATGCCCAGAATCATGTTCCAGATCAGCATGTTAATGATGATAACGATGCTCCTACTCATGAAGTCGTGGATGAGTCAGATATTCCACTTAGAAGGTCCACTAGACAACATGTTCCTTCTTCCCGTTATTCACCTAATGAGTATGTATTACTCACTGATGGGGGAGAACCTGAATGTTATGAGGAGGCCATGGAAGATGAGCACAAGGATCAATGGATTGAAGCCATGCAAGATGAGATGAAATCTCTGCATGAGAACCATACTTTTGAGTTGGTGAAATTGCCTAAGGGCATGAGAGCTTTGAAGAACAAGTGGGTGTTCAAAGTTAAAGATGAAGAACACAGCTTGAAGCCCAGATACAAAGCTAGATTGGTTGTTAAGGGATTTGGTCAAAGGAAAGGTATTGACTTTGACAAAATATTTTCTCCTGTCGTGAAAATGTCCTCCATTCGGACAGTTCTTGGTTTAACTGCTAGTCTTGATTTGGAGATTAAGCAGATGGATGTGAAGACTGCTTTTCTTCACAGTGACTTAGAAGAGGAGATCTATACGGAACAACCTGAGGGCTTCAAGTCAAAAGGTAAAGAAAATCTTGTATGCAAACTTAAAAAGAGTCTATATGGATTGAAGCAGGCTCTCAGACAGTGGTACAAGAAGTTTGAGTCTTTTATGGGGGAGCAAGGCTACAAGAAGACTTCTTCAGATCAGTGTGTGTTTGTACAAAGATTTTCTGATGATGACTTTATCATCCTCCTGCTATATGTGGATGATATGTTGATTATAGGCAAGAATGCTACCAAGATTGACGAGTTGAAGAAACAGTTGAGTAAGTCTTTTGCAATGAAAGACTTGGGTCATGCTAAGCAGATTTTGGGCATGAGAATCACTCGTTCAAGAGATAAAAAGAAGCTTTATTTGTCGCAGAAAAAGTATATAGAACGTGTACTGGAGCGCTTCAATATGAAGAATGCTAAGTGGGTTAGCACACCTCTTCCTGGTCATCTGAAACTGAGCAAAGAGATGTGTCCTACAACAACGGAAGAAAAAGAGAGAATGGCCAAGATTCCTTATTCCTCTGCCGTCGGAAGTTTGATGTATGCAATGGTATGCACTCGACCAGATATTGCTCATGCAGTCGATGTTGTTAGCAGATTTCTCGAAAATCCAGGGAAAAAGCATTGGGAAGCTGTGAAGTGGATACTCAGGTATCTAAGAGGAAGCTCAGATGAATGCTTGTGTTTTGGAGGATCAAATCCAATTTTGAAGGGCTATACAGATTCGGATATGGCAGGTGACCTTGATAACAGAAAATCCACTACTGGATATCTGTTTACTTTTACAGGGGGAGCTATATCATGGCAGTCGAAGTTGCAGAAGTGGGTCGCACTGTCTACAACTGAAGCGGAGTATATTGCGGCTACTGAAGCTGGCAAGGAGATGATATGGCTCAAGAGATTTCTTCAAGAACTTGGATTGCAGCAAATGGAGTATGCTGTCTATTGTGACAGTCAGAGTGCAATACACTTGAGCAAGAACTCCATGTACCATGCGAGAACAAAACACATTGATGTCAGATATCATTGGATTCGTGAACAAGTGGAGAACGAATCATTTCAGGTCAAGAAGATTCACACGAATGAAAATCCTGCAGATATGATGACCAAGGTGGTTCCCAAAGAAAAGCTTGAGCTTTGTATAAAGCTCACTGGTATGAATTCTACCTGAGAAGACTGAGATACCTCCTTCAGGTGTATGGGTCTGGAGGGGGAGATTTGTTAGGACCAGCCCCTATTTTGAGGAAGAAAACATCTCCCTTGATTTGAGGAAGAAAACATATTCTTTGTATTTGGCAAATTGTCAAGTGCTTGCTTGAGTCACTAATGACATCAATAGGTTCATTTCATCCCTATAAATAAGGAAGCTTTCTATCATTTGTAGACACACCAAAAATCTCAAACAATACATCTGAGTGAGAGCAAAGTGAGATATACCATAGACTGTGTAAGAAAATAGTCTGTGAAGAAAAATAGAGTTTGAATGATATTGTAGTGAGGTGAGAAAAATCAAAAGAGTGTTTTTTCTTTTTGAGTGTGTAGTGGTCTTTGGAGTATTTATACTCGTGACTACACAGTGTTAAAATTCCTTACTATAGTGATATCAGCTGCTCCTTTTGGTCGTGATTTTTTCCCTTATTCAGAAGGGTTTCCACGTAAAATCTTGGTGTCATTATTGCTGCATTTTATTCTTGCTGATTTAACCATAACTTAGTGTTCCGCGTTTATCACTAATACCGTGAATATTATTTTTGCGGGGCTATTTTATTCGCAACACATCAGATGATCGAATTGTCAACTAATTTCATTTTTAAGCGAGCACAAGACTTTAACTACTGTAATCTTGCAGAGCAAACATGAGTTTGATATCGAAATATGTGATGTTACTTAGTACATCAAGAAGTTTAAGTGCAACATGAAACTCTTCAAAGTCCAAGTTAAATAATAATAATAATAATAATAATAATAATAATAATAATAATAATACATACATACATACATACATACATACATACATACATACTTAAATTGAGGAAAATCTTGGCCAGCTGAAAGAGAAGAAAAATCAAATTTCAACAGGCCCAAGTAGATTTGCATATTGAAATCACTCTTGCCGCCTTTAGCTCCTTGAGGAAAGAAGAAATTCTTTGATGTTTCCCGTCATAAAAGTCCAAAGAGGTTCTAGTTCAACAATTTCTTAGCAACACTGCTTTTTAAAATAAGAAACTCCGTGAATGTGCATCCTAAGTCCTAACTAGAGAAACCAGATATTCAATAAGAGATTACCACTCCCATTTAACCATGTTATAATAATGGTAGTCTAATTTAATACAGAGTCTCATGTGCAGAAGTTCAGTTAAGCTGCTGAAAGATGGAAGTTGATGGAACAATTGGGTCTGGATATAGTTGTCCAGTCAAACCTTAACCAACGCGGTGAGCTTTTAGTGCAAGCATGCGTAAATCTTTAAAATACAATATAAAGAGACATTTTCATTTGGTGACCATGGATACACAAAATTAGGAGTGTTATAATAATGGTAGTCTAATTTAATACATAGTCTCATGTGCAGAAGTTCAGTTAAGGTGCTGAAAGATGGAACAATTGGGTCTGGATATAGTTGTCCAGTCAAACCTTAACCAACACAGTGAGCTTTTAGTGCAAGCATGCGTAAATCTTTTTATACAATATAAAGAGACATTTTCATTTGGTGACCATAGATACAAAAAAAATTAGGAATAAGTGAGAGATCTTATTTTGAGCTGGATAGCAACTAAAAAAAGTATTATAAATGAACTTTGAAATGTCGATTAATAGGACAACATATGTGTACTTCTATGTGGTTTTCAAGCACTAGGTACTAAGTTAAATCAACTCCATGATAGATGTACTTCTATGCTATTCTGAAACATGCATAACCTTTCCTCTTTTTGTATTCCCGACTTATAACTAGCTCCTTGCAACTTGCAAGTAACTCATGTATAGTCCACGGAAGACTGACCATCTAACAATGACGAAATATTAAGCATTCTTCATGCTTGCTTAGTAAAACTCAAGTTCATATCTCAAAGGGAAGAATCTGATATTTAAACTCATTACCGTACTCAGCAGTCTGATTCAGATACTTAGCTAGTAAATTGAATGATGAACCAAAGCAGAAGGGATAAAACAGATGCCACAGTTTTGCATAGAAAGAAAAATAACACGAAAAAGCTAACTAGCTTCTTGATGGAAAAGGAACTCACATGTAAAAGCTGGTTTTACATAAACTTGATAGCACAAGACACTGATCCTCCATGCCGACTCTGCAGTTGATCTTTAACTTCCTTTTGCTTCTTTGGATCTCCAAAAGGTCTCTTTGAACAAACTATGTTCAGCTCCTCCAAAACTATTGCAATTTCCAGCAAATTTCTTAAAAAAGATATTTCTGTATCATTACCATGAAAATTGCTGTATTTCACTGTCTTGAGACTAGACAAGAAACAGGGTGGTACAGATCTCAGGTTCCAGTCATCTTCACAAAGGTGCATGCAGGGTTCAAGTCCCTGAATGGAAAGAAAAATGAGAAATAGGAAAGAACTCATGTGACTTGAAAAGAATTTATAAACAAGTCCACAATGCCAAAGGTTCTACTTCTACCTCAGAAAAATGAAGCGATTCCAACTTTGGCAGACATTGAAGCAGTTCCTTCAATGGTCCAATGGTATGATTTTCAAGTTCCATACTCAACTCCAAATGCGTCAAGTTATAAAATATTGGAAGTCGGTCTTTCCCTATTTCTGCGATGAAGAGAGACTTTGCCAAGCAACAAGTGGGATCACAGAAAGGAAAAAAAAAAAATCAGTACTGCATATTTAGACATTCAACATTCTAGACTGTGAGGTTCTATAACTAATTTCCATCCTGTTAGTAATTACCTCAATAGCTCTGCTAGATATTCTTGCAGCGCTAATCTTGCGCAGCCCTCTAAAGAGCTTAACAGCACGAAAAGCAATTTGATTTCGCTTCTCATACAGAATGGGTATGTGAATTGATGCATTGACTGAGGGGGATATATTATACAAACATATCTCATTTGAGAGATAACCACTGTACTTAAGGAAACTAAGACTTGCCGCATCAATCTTGATTTTGCAGCCATTTAGATCATCGGTGGAGCCAAAGAAAGGTAAATCATCGATTATCAAACTGTTTAATGAAGAGATCGAAATCGCAACTTGCTTCAAGTTCATCCATTCACAATCTAATATAGCCAACTCTCGAAGCATAGGGCAGCCAGAAAACAGCCTCTGGGTTGAGCTATCATCCCGAAATGTGACAAGACATAGGTGCAAGGTTTTAAGTAAAGGAAAATAAGTAGTAGAAGGTAGTTCCAGAACACAATTCATTTCAAGTTTTAGAGAAGTAAGTGTCTTGCTACTGAAAACACATTGAGGCAACATAAAAGGTTCTTCCACAAAAAGACAAAGATCAAGATCTTGAACATTATGCCTAATAACAGCTGCAAGCCATGAACAAACATGAGAGGCACTGAAGCAGACACGGCAGGAAAGGCGAAACTTTTTTATGTCTGATTGTTCTCGGAGTTGAAGAACTCTGTGGACAAAGTGCATGAAACAAGTGACCTTCATCGGATAACCAAAAACCCCACTTGAGTAAAGAAATGAATCATCAAAGTCAATGTTTTCAATACAAGTCCAAAGATTCTTCCACCTTGTTGATAGTATACATGTCCCCACAACATCTCTGGTAGGAAGACATGAAAGAATGTGAAGAAGAATGGAATCAGGTAAATTGCTGATCTCATCTTCTCCAACATCAGTGTTATGCACTTCCAAAGCATTCTTCCGTTTGAAGCTGCTAATTGTGTGCCACCCACTACCTGGGCAGGGAAAAAAGCAATTAGTAGGTTGAACTTAGCAGTAAAGAAGTAGAAATGGACAAACATCTATACAAGTTGAAGCATAAGATTCTCGTATGCTAACGTGTTCTAGCCAAATTAAAGAAGACTTGGATCTCTAACACCATAAATGATTTATTTAGCGCGTAACAATCAAAGTACTTACAAGTTCGTAGAGACATCCAAATCCTACCTTACATGAAAAATTAGACGAATCCATAATCAGCCTAATGCATTAGAAGTCTCACTAATGAATTATGCCCTTCAAATGAAATTGACCCTCTATCCCAACAGAAGAAGGAAATAATATGGTTGATACGTCATAATATTGACATTAAAAGAAACCCACTTGGCCATTGTTCGGCCGAGCTTAGGGGTAGATCAATCGATCCAAGACTTCAGCTGAGACAAAGACCAGTTCAGCCGAGCCGAGTATCAATTCAGCCCAAACAATGAGACAAAGGCCAGTTCAACCGAGTTGAACACAAAACCTCCGTACCTACGTGAGCCAATCAACTGGATAACGATTTTGGTCTTAACTATGACAGGTTAAGCTTAAAACGGGTCTGAGTCAATTACATTAGCATGAACTAAGTCCAAGGAGTTATGCTTGAGAAGCAATCAAGGTCCAAGTTTCCGTGGAAGAAATTACTGTACTTGACCAAGTCCAAAGAAACTTACAGGCAAAGGATCTAGTTAGTAACCAACTTCCCAAGGAATGAGGAACAAGGAACAAACCAATTACTTGATACAATAACTATCAACTATCCCCATAATATGTGGGCATGATTCACTTATACAAAACTTAAGGAGCAAGTATAGAAGAATATGAAAAAAATAGTTAGTGTAGCATAATTTCCATTGAATATACAAATGACAACTACTTTTACAGTAGGTAATCAGGCATCCAACACAACACATCCACCAACTCTAGTTATCCTTTTTTGTCAATTCAATTCAATACAGTTTACTTTAGCTCAATTATCGTTTTCATATTATATCCAGGTTTTACAACTTTTTAAGCTTTCCTGAAAGTTAAGTTCATTCCCTTAACAACGTCAATTTGCTTCTACACAAGTGTTGGAACTTTCACTTGGTAGTATTTACCATTAAGAACTCTATTAGAGTTTCAGGAAATAGGTCATTGTCACTCATGAGCTATTTTTTTTTTTTTAGGGTTGAGTTAAACCTAAGATGATTTTCTTGTCAGTTTGTCTAATAAAATGTCACATTTCTTTTCAACTCATGGATTTTACCTTTTACTCCCTCACTTTCTTTTCAGTTTGTCTAATAAAATGTCACATTTCTTTATTTAAAAATAATTCTTACAGCATAAATTTTCAAAAAAAAATTCTTTTCTTATTAAACTCCATGGATTAATATAAATTGAGACAGAGGAAGTAGGTTATAAGCTATTTTAAAAAACTCAATCGAAACACCCTCGAAATCAAGAAGAGTAATATGAGGAAATGGAACATTAAGAAGGCAGTTAATAAAGGGAGAACTTACTAGTGATCATATTTGAGGAAAGATAAGTTAAGCAAAAAGCAGAGAGCGCTATGGGCTTTGTTACCGGCGAAATTTGGTCATCGGACAAGTAGTGAATATGGCAATATCTGACTCGGGTCGTGTGTGTATATAAGTAGTAAATAAAAGCAGCCAGTAGCAATGATGGGAAGCACGAGCTTGTCACGTGACCCCAAAATCGTGTGTTGTCAAATCGCAAATCCTACTTTCTACGTTTGGATGGAGCGGATTTGGTATTCGTTTTCTTTTTTTGTTTTTTGGGTTTAGTTTTTGTCAAATTTAAGGCCCGTTTATTCATAGATACTAAAAAAAAAAAAAAAAAAAAAATGGAATTTTGGAGTTAGAGTTGTATTTGGCTATAATCTTTTAAATTGTAATTTTTGGTGATATGTAGTTGTAAAAAAGTGAAAAAAAATGATTTTTTTTTTTGAAAAATAAGTTTTTTGAGTTTTTGGTATTCCGGAATATAACTTCAAGTTGTATTCGAAATTTTCATGGTCAAACGCTGATTTTGGAAAAATGTGAAAAAAAAATCCGGAATATAGTGAATAATTCTTACGGCCAAACGGGGGCTGAGTTTCATGTTTGGATTTAAGACCCGTTTGGCCAAAATAATTATTCGCTTTTTGGGAATTTTTTTCATTTTATTTGAAAATTAGCGTTTGGTCATGAAAATTTCAAACAGCTAAAACCCCATTTTTTTTTTCACTTTCAATGAATTCAAACAACCAACTATTTTTTGCAAAAACTATAACCAAACACAACTCCAACTTGAAATTCTAAATAAAGTTAAAAAATATTTGCCTTTCATAGCCAAAGGCCTACTAGTTTTTCTCAAACTTCCATGTTTGGATTTAGTTTGGGAAATTCGCAGAATTGCCCTTCTTTTGGGGTGGTCTTTAAATTTTGCCCCTCATATTTGCGCTCTTTAAATTTTACCCCTCATATTTGTGGTCTTTAAGTTTTGCCCTTAGCTTGAATATCTGAGGTTCTGGGTTCGAACCCCCGCTCAGGCATAAAATAAAAAAATAATTTCGCAAGGCAGGCCCGGAGGGAGTGTATGCCGGATCCGGCATAAAGTCCTTAAGGAAAAACTAAAGTTATGCCGGAGGGGGCGTAACTTTTCCTCAAGGCATAATTTAGTTATGCCTTATGGGGCAAAAATTTTCCTTAAGGAACTATGTCTTATGGAGCAGACTTTTAATTAAGGCATAACCAAAAGTATGCCTCATAAGGTAAAACTTTTCCTTAAGGCAAACTTTTAGTTATGCCTTAAGGAAAAGTTCCGCCTTATAGGGCATACTTTTAATTATATTTTATGGGGCACACTTTTAATTAAGGCATAACTAAAAGTATGCCCCATAAGGCGGAACTTTTCCTTAAGGCATAATTAAAAGTTTACCTTGAAAAGTAAAATAAAAATAAAAATATATGTCTCAAGGCAAAGTCTGTCCCCTCCGGCATAACTTTAGTTTTTCCTTAAGGATTGTATGCCGGATCCGGCATAAAGTCCTTAAGAAAAAACTAAAGTTATGCCGGAGGGGGCATAACTTTTCCTCAAGGCATAGTTTAGTTATGTCTTATGGGGCAAAACTTTTCCTAAGGAACTATGTCTTATGGGGAAGACTTTTAAGTAAGGCATAACGCCTTATAAGGCAGAACTTTTCCTTAAGGCAAACTTTTAATTATGTCTTAAGGAAAAGTTCCGCCTTATGGGGCATACTTTTAGTTATATTTTATGGGGCACACTTTTAGTTAAAGCATAACTAAAAGTATGCCCATAAGGCGGAACTTTTCCTTAAGGCATAATTAAAAGTTTGCCTTGAAAAGTAAAATAATATATATATATATATATATATATATATATATATATATATATATATATATATATATATATATATATATATATATATATATGTCTCAAGGCAAAGTCTACCCCCTCCGGCATAACTTTAGTTTTTCCTTAAGGATTGTATGCCGGATCCGGCATACACTCCCCCCAGCCCTGCCTTGCAAAATTATTTTTTTATTTTATGCCTGAGCGAGGGTTCGAACCCAGAACCTCAGGTATCCAAGAGAAGGGCAAAACTTAAAGAACACAAATATGAGGGGCAAAATTTAAAGACCACCCCAAAAGAAGGGCAATCCGTGCAAAAAAATGATTTAGTTTTCTGATATAAAAGGGACCTTGATATGAGAGTGTGGCGGTCGAAGATTAAGGTAGAAGATTAATAGGTAGTCGAGCGTCGTTCTTTTCCATTCGTAGAGTACATACTAACTTTTATCCTTGGATACTTAAGAGTTTTGTCAACACGCAAAATAAATTTACTAATGTGAGAAATTTGAATAAGAATGATTTTGATTTATTTTTTTGTTGATTAGTTAATTCAAAATTTAAATTATTTGCTCGCAACATCAAAGGAAAAACATATTTTTTATTAATTCAAATTCTTGATATTATTTCATCCCAAATTTTAGATAATTGACTGTTATTTTGATTTTAGTCCATCAGAATTTCATAAAATCTTTTTACATGAAAATTGTTCTATTTAAAATCAAATCGCTTATATCCAAAAGTAAACTCTTACTCTTTTAGTCATATGAACAATTTTTAAATATTTTATTGCATCCTATTAGTTGTGGCAACTTCAAAAATAATTTTACTAATAACATGAATGTGTAAACGATTGAATTGAATTCTTTTGAACTGAATTTTTTTTAATTCAAAAACTTATTGGAGCATGTCGAATTTTATTTATTTAAGTGAAATTAATAGTTAATCTAGTAAGACTTGTATTTTCAAAAGGTAAAAGAATCATCATCATTTAGTTTTGAATCTATGTGTTTGCCTTTGATTCCCCTGAAATCCTGGACTCTCGATGTTAAAGTGTCTCCTCCAATTTAATCTCGGTTCGTAGTAAAGAGACAAACTCTTTTTAAAAACAATCATTGCAAACTTTTTGGTCCTTACCCTCATTGGTTGTTTGATTGTTAGCTAAAATTATCCCGAGATTATAATGCCGAAATTAATTTATTCTGTATTTTGGGATCATTTTATCCCATCTAGGAGATGGGATAAAATAATTTCAGGATAAGTGGAATAAGAAGAGATATCCCAACTTATACCATGAGATTCATTTTATACTTTATTTGGTACAACTTACAAAGTATAAATTTATTTCAGGATAAATTTATACCTTCTACCAAACATGGTACAAAAATAAGTGCTGGAATATCCCAGCTTATACCATGCACCAAACGACCCCTTACTGATCTATAGGGTCTTTCAGAGAATTAGATATACAGAGGAAACAATCAATAAAGTATTAATAAATATTAAAACAAAGAAAAATTTTATTACTTAAAATTTAGTTAATTTCAAAGTCCTAAATATAGCGTAGTAATTAAATGACTATTTTATCTAGTGTGAAATCTAGTTTTAAAAGACAAAAAAGACGAATACTAAGGACCTTCATGCTTTATAATTGAAATTAGTATTTTGGTTGAAAAATAAATTGGAGCAAGATTTTGCACAAAGGCTTTAGAAGAACCAATCAATCATAAACAACGTCAACATATAGGAGTGTGAATAATAACTTATTATTTTGGTTAAAAAACACAAGTCTTCTCCGGCAGATAAATTAGAACAAAATTCTTGCACAAAATTACGGTTTTAGAAAAAGCAATCATAAACGTCACAAGTAGGAAAAAACGTCCAATGGACAACTAATAAATTTTGAGCTTTAGAAGATGAAATCCCAATGTCTCGTTGAACGTTTGATATTTGTAAACAAAGAAAACAAACAAGAAGACAAAAGGACAAAATTGCTTCAAGCAACTCTTGATTCCACGGCTTTAGCTCTAGTCAGTGAAGAAAATTGTGTTCTACGAATTAACATTAGGGTTGGACATAAATATCGAAAACCGAAAATTGGACCGAACCTAACTAAATTTTAAAAAATCAAAATCGAAAGAATCAAACCGAACTGAACTAGTTTGGTTCGGTGTTCGATGTCCACCTTCAAAAAATCGAAACCGAAATAGTCGAACCGAAGTTTGATAAAACCGAACGCACACGGAAATTAAATACATTATCCAAAAAAATCCAATTGTAACAAGCCCTCTTTTGCTTTTGTATTCCTAATTTTTCACTTCAAATGAGAAAATCAAATATCCTTAACAAAGTAAGGTGACTAGAATATGTCTTTAGGATTAATGTATGTCCTTTATGTGTTTTATTAGTTATTCTTACTGTATGTATATAACACCTAGTAATCCTATATCATGGTTATGGTTTTCTGTTCTTGTGTATCCGGTTTGTTTGATTTTGATTTCAATTTATCAGTTTTATTGCTTTTGAGAATATGAATTAGTGTAAATGAAATCGCTTCTAATATTATATCAAAAAAATAAAAATCGAACCGAACTTCAAAAAACCGAAACCGAAAGAACCAAACCAAATTAGTTGGGTTCGGTGTTCGATGTCCACCTTCAAAAAATCGAAACTGAAATAGCCGAACCGAAATTTCATAAAACTAAACCGAAAAACCGAACGCCCACCCCTAATTAACATAGCCATCCTTATGACATAATGAGATTGTGAATTTTTATGCAATTAAAATCCAGGAAATGGTATTTGTATTAAACTCTATACCATATTTGAGTTCTACTACTGATCTAATTAAGGTAATAACATCTGTTATTAATTACTTGTATGATATTATTTCGTATCTCCTTAATTAAAGATATTTTTGAATGTTGACATTAAAAGACTTCTATTTTCAGCACACTTCTTACCAAAATAGCGTATATTTTTTTCTTTATAAAATCATACATATTTAATATTTAAGTAAACGATTTTTTTGTCTATTATAGAGTCTTTTAATAAAGGGCAAAAAGTTCAATCAACATTTCTAAGACCCTTCATACTTTTAATATAGTATAGATATAGATAATGCATTATCCAGCTAAACTCCTAAACATATGTACCAGTACAAATCAAGAAAAAAAAAATCTTCCTAAAGATTAAAAAATTAAAAAAAAATTGCAACAAAAAGGAAAAATACTGGGCAAAAGTGTAATTTTGACAAACTACAATGATTAGGGTACTATGATACCACTACACCAGATGCGCCTTCATGTTACACCTGCTATGTTACGTTGTAATTATATAATTACGAAGTAACTCACTAAGTGTTTATCAATAGTTCTTTTTCTTGTTTAGTCAAAAGTGGGACGTGCACACTTTGGTAGATACAGAAATTTTTGATACTGCAGTTTGAGTATTGCAGTAGCTGATATGCATTTTATGAAATTCAGTATTTATCTTGGTGTTTAATATTTATAAATTCGTACCGAATATCGTACCAAAATATTTAATTGCATATGCAATTCATATATATAATATCATTAACAAGTATATAAAAAAGTATCAGAACAAAGCTACACATCTCACTTAGAGCCCGTTTGGATTGGCTTATAAGTTGCTTATAAGCTGTTTTCAGTTTTTTTGAGTGTTTGGCTGGTCAGCTTAAAGTCATTTTGTGCTTAAAATAAGCTCAAAAAAATAATTGGGCCCATTTGACTTAGCTTATCTAAAGCAGTTTATAAGCTGTTTGCTTATAAGCCAAAAAAAATAAGTTAGACTACCCAACTTATTTTTTTTAGCTTATAAGTTGTTTGCAGCTTATAGGCATAAGTCCATCTAAACAGGCTCTTAATGGCATTTTGTATCTAACAGAGGATTGACTAATGTTGTTTAGACCTTGTAACTTTGATTACTCTATCTTTATTTTGACTGAAATGTCATTTTTGTGTAATTGATTAACGAACGGAATTGTTTGCACCTTCTTTTGAATATTTTATAAAGACGATTAATGGTTATATTATCAAAAAAAATAAGATAGTTGTTATGGGGTAATTTTCACAAATAGCGTAATGTTATAAAGATGATTGTTGTTGTTATAGGTAAAATGTTATTATAGAGGATTGAGATATAACATGAAAAATCGATTTTGAAAATACTTAGCTGGTATAGAAATGTGATGTTATGTGGGTAGTACCGTAGTAGAGTTGTCGTTACACAAGGATGTTGTTAGAGAGATTGTTTTTCATCCAACTGTTACATTATTTTATATTATAAACATATGGAATATAAAAGTAACATTTGCATATTTACGGGATAAATATATTGCATAGAAAATATTTTTCAGTTGATACATGGTATATTTTTATTTACGGTATAATATATTTTTGCAAAATTGCCATGTGTATATATATATGATATAAATATATATTTCGAAAATACCAATGTAAATTTATGCTGTAAATATATTTTTGCAAAAATACCAAGTATATTTATGGTATAAAATATTTTCGAAAATACCATGCATATTTACGCTAATTCCTCCTTTTCTAGTGTTTTTTCGAAGAGGTTGCAGATCAGCTTTTTGGCATTTTCGTAGAAGCTTAACAACCATGGTTTGTTCTCTCACTTCTCCATTTTTTTTTTTTATTTTGCATGTGTTTTTTTATAATTATTTGGTTTAGACTCTGTTTAGGTGTTGTGATCAGAGTCATTTTTAAGTTTATTCGCCTCTTTTATGGTAAGTATTGGCTTGACTTGTTGATTGGTTATGTTTTGTGGAGTAACTGCAAATGACAGTGACTTAGGTGTGTCTTTATAGCCGAATTGCGGGCTAGTTTTAATTTACTGTTCGTTTTGAGGTTATTTTAAGAAATATACAGCTTTTGAAAATATTTGCGCCACATAGCCTAGTATACAATATTATACAACATTATATCTAGGGGAAAAACATTATACATAATATAACAACCTTGTATAAAATGTATGATAGTCTATAAAAAGTGTTTATACACAAATATGATGAAAATCGGGTGTTTATACACAAAGTATGATGGCGTAAATGGATTAAAAAATAGACATAGAGCGTGATTTTCCCTTTCAAGTAAGTGTAAATGGTATTAAGTTGAGAATGCTAGTTCCCTCTAATTTGCAAACATTGTAGAAACAGCTAGCGAAAGCCGAAATGGTTAGTGGTTCAAATTTGATATAGTTGTCACCTTTTAGAGATCAAACCGTCATCTTTTCTGTCGAATTTTCTTTAACTTGAGCTGCAGTTGTACTACCTTTTAAGTTATTGTTTCGTTAGCTATCTCTGGAACTAAGTGTTTATGCATTTTCCATTTTCAAAATTCGTTTATAAACTAAGATCAATTTATGCTACTACTCCATTATGTTCATGAAAACCCATTAAGATAATTAACTAAAGGGCTTTGCGTATATTACTGGCAACATATATGAATGCATAAGCCTTAATTAAATAACACCACATCTTTAGCAGTTTAGCTTTCCAGTTCTTGTAAACGATTTTGTCAGGTTCTTCCGTTCTAGTCCTCTACTTCTCTATTTTGTAGGATATCTATTGAGAGTAAACAGGAGAATGGACATGCTTAGGAGAAGAGGAACCAAGAGGGAGAAAGATGTGTGTGGTTCTTCCTGGGGGGTGGAAAAGGGAGGAAAAAGATTTTAGATAACTGACTGTTATTTTGATTTTAGTCCATCAGAATTTCATAAAATCTTTTTACATGAAAAATTGTTCTATTTAAAATCCAATCCCTTATATCCAAAAGTAAACTCTTACTCTTTTAGTAATATGAACAATTTTTAAATATTTTATTGTATCCTATTAGTTGTGGCAACTTCAAAAATAATTTTACTAATAACATGAATGTGTAAACGATTGAATTGAATTCTTTTGAACTGAATTTTTTTTAATTCAAAAACTTATTGGAGCATCTCGAATTTTATTTATTTAAGTGAAATTAATAGTTATCTAGTAAGACTTGTATTTTCAAAAGGTAAAAGAATCATCATCATTTAGTTTTGAATCTATGTGTTTGCCTTTGATTCCCCTGAAATCCTGAACTCTCGATGTTAAAGTGTCTCCAATTTAATCTCGGTTCCTAGTAAAGAGACAAACTCTTTAAAACAATCATTGCAATCTTTTTGGTCCTTACCCTTACTGATCTATAGGGTCTTTCAGAGAATTAGATATACAGAGGAAACAATCAATAAACTATTAATAAATATTAAAACAAAGAAAAAATTTATTACTTGGGGTCGTTTGGTGTGAACGATAAGCAAAAATAGTCCCGGGATAAAATTTTAGTGTCTCCTTATCCCATGTTTGGTTGAAATAAAAAACCGGAATTAGTTATCCCGGAATTGTAGGCTTATTTTATCCCACCTCCACAATAATTAATCCCTGGAAAACTTATTCCGGAATTAGTTATCATGAGATAAATTGTTTCCCAACCAAACGAGCTCTTAAAATTTAGTTAATTTCAAAGTCCTAAATATAGCGTAATAATTAAATGACTATTTTGTCTAGTGTGAAATCTAGTTTTAAAAGACAAAAAAGACGAATACTAAGGACCTTCATGCTTTATAATTGAAATTAGTATTTTGGTTGAAAAATAAATTGGAGTAAGATTTTGCACAAAAATTAAGGCTTTATAAGAACCAATCGATCATAAACAATGTCAACATACATGCAATAAGAGTGTGAATAATAACTTACTATTTTAGTTGAAAAACACAAGTCTTCTCTTGTAGATAAATTAGAGCAAGATTCCTACACAAAATTACGGTTTTAGAAGAAGCAATCGTAAACGTCACAAGTAGGAAAAAGCGTCCAATGGACAACAAATAAATTATGAGCTTTAGAAGATGAAATCCCAAGGTCTCGTCGAACGTTTGATATTTGTCAACAAAGAAAACAAACAAACAAACAAAAATTGCTTCAAGCAACTCTTGATTCCACGGCTTTAGTTCTAGTCATTGAAGAAAATTTTGTGTTCTACGAATTAACATAGCCATCCTTATAACATAATGAAATTATGAACTTTTATCCAATTAAAATTCAGGAAATGGTATTTGTATTAAACTGTATATCATATTTGAGTTCTACTACCTATCTAATTAAGGTAATAACATCTGTTATTAATTACTTGTATGATATTATTTTGTATTTCCTTAATTAAAGATATTTTTGAATGTTGACATTAAAAGACTTCTATTTTCAGCACACTTCTTACCAAAATAGCGTATATATTTTTTTTTTATAAAATTATACTTATTTAATATTTAAGAAAATAATAAATGACAATTTTGTCGAGTCTTTCAATAAAGGGCAAAAAGTCCAATTAACATTTCTAAGGCCCTTTGTGCTTTTAATATAGTATAGATAATGCATTATCCAGCTAAACTCCTAAACATATGTACAAGTACAACTGAAAAAAAAAATCTTCCTAAAGATTTAAAAAAAAAAAAAAAAAAGAAGATATTTGCAACAAAAAGGAAAAATACTGGACAAAAGTGTAATTTTTACAAACTAAAATAATTAGCTGCGCATCCAGGGAATCGAACCCTGGTCAGTACCGTGGGAGGGTACTATGATACCACTACACCAGATGCGCTTTGATGTTACGCCTGCTATGTTATATTGTAATTATATAATTACGAAGTAACTCACTAAGTGTGTCACCAATAGTTCTTTTCTTGTTTAGCCAAAAGTGGGACGTGCATACTTTGGTAGATACAGAAATTTTTGATACTGCGGTTTGAGTATTGCAGCAGTTGATATGCATTTTATGAAATTCAGTATTCATCTCGGTGTTTAATATTTATAAATTAGTACCGAATATCGTACTAAAATATTTAATTGCATATGCAATTCATATATATTATATCACTAACAAGTATATAAAAAAGTATCAGCAATTTTGTATCTAAAAGAGGATTGACTAATGTTGTTTAGAACTTGTAACTTTGATTACTCTATATTTATTTTGACTGAAATGTCATTTTTGTGTAATTCATTAACGAACGGAATTGTTTGCACGTTCTTTTGAATATTTTATAAAGATGATTAATGATTATATTATCAAAAAAAATAATATAGTTGTTATCGGGTAATTTTTACAAATAGCGTAATGTTATAAAAATGATTGTTGCTCTTATAGATAAAATGTTGTTATAGAGAAATAAGATATAACATGAAAAATTGATTCCGAAAATACTTAGCGGTTATAGAGAGGTGATGTTATGTGAGGTAGGAGAGGTGTCTTTATACGAAGATGTTGTTAGGGAGATTGTTTTCATCCAACTGTTACATTATTTTATATTATAAACTTAAGGAATATAAAAGTAACATTTGCATATTTATGGGATAAATATATTACACAGAAAATGTTTTTCAGTTAATACATGGCATAAATATATTTTTTGAAAATATATTTATATTTATGGTATAAATATATTTTTGCAAAATTACCATGTATATATATATATGATATAAATATATATTTCGAAAATACCAATTTAAATTTATGCTGTAAATATATTTTTGCAAAAATACCAAGTACATTTATGGTATAAAATATTTTCGAAAATACCATGCATATTTATGCTAATTTCTCCTTTTCTAGTGTTTTGTCGAAGATTTTGCAGATCAGCTTTGGCATTTTGGTAGAAGCTCAATAACCATGGTTTACAGGTTTGTTCTCCATTTTTTTTTTTTTTTGCTTGTGTTTTTTATAATTATTTGGTTTAGATTCTGTTTAGGTGCTGTGATCAGAGTCATTTTTAAGTTTATTCGACTCTTTTATGGTAAGTATTGGCTTGGCTTGTTGATTAGTTATGTTTTGTGGAGTAACTGCGAATGATAGTGACTTAGTTGTGTTTTTATAGCCGAATTGCGGACTAGTTTTAATTTACTGTTCGTTTTGAGGATATTTTAAGAAATATACAGCTTTTGAAAATATTTGCGCCACGTACTCCAGTATACAAATATTATACAACATCATACCTAGGGGAAAGCAATATACATAATGCAACAACCTTGTATAAAGTGTATAAAAAATGTTTATACACAAATATGTTGAAAATCGGGTTGTTTATACACAAAAGTATGAGCTACGTGGCGTAAATAGTTTAAAAAATAGACAGAGAGCGTAATTTTCCCTTTCAAGTCAGTGTAAATGGTATTAAGTTGAGAATGCTAGTTCCCTCTAATTTGCAGAAATTGTAGAAACAGCTAGCGAAAGCCGAAATGGTTAGTGGTTCAAATTTGATATAGTTGTCACCTTTAGAGATCAAACTGTCATCTTTTTTTGTTTATTTCTGTCGAATTTTCTTTAACTTGAACTGCAGTTGTACTACCTTTTAAGTTATTGTTTCGTTATCCATCTCTGGAACTAAGTGTTTTTGCATTTTCCATTTTCAAAATTCGTTTATAAACTAAGATCATTGTATGCTACTTGATGACGTATAGCATTTCATAGTTTTGATAATTTGACAAACGGGCAAAGGACCAAGTTCTCCATTAGGTCCCCTGGGAGCACTGCACGGGACTTAACAGCTGTAAAGCTGCTGCACTGTTTGGCAGAACTGCAGCAGCACAGCTGTATGTGTGTCCATGGTCACATGCTTCTGACATGCTCTCTCTATTGGTCTCATAGTTATACAACATGTTGAGCATTATTCAATTCAACACTTGAAAACCTAAAAAAGATTAGACTTATACAAGTGCAGCTGCCACAGTTCTCCTTGGCGCTTTCAAGAACAAGCTAAGACATATTTCAAGGACCAGATCTCAACAACGGAAGATGTTTTGAGTCCTGGAATTGTCTAGTCTTTATGATCTCTACATTGTAAACCTACACTTCTTTAAGAAGAGTTTCGTAGGTATTTTGTCTTTATCGAGCTTTTGTTGTAAACACTTGGCTAGAGTTAGTCATAGTGGTGTGAGGGTTCAACTAGAGTTAGCTGAATTAGTTTGGTGTTTGACTAGAGTTAGTCAAAGAAGGTACTTGCAATAGAGTTATTGTAAGGGGAGGGATTAGTGGTCTAATTTCTAGCTTGCAAAAGCTTGTAATCTGAAACATTGCTCAGTTTAGTGAAGTTGAAAATCCTACTGAGGTAGGTCGTGGTTTTTAGTCCCTTGAGCAAGGAGTTTTCCACGTAAATATCGTGTCTTGTTTATTTTCTGTTTTTCGCTTAAGGGAACTGATAAGGTACCTGGTACCTTATCTATTTTGGTGGACGCTTACTTTTTAACTACTCCATTATGTTCATGAAAAACCATTAAGATAATTAAATAAAGGGCTTTGCTTGTATTACTTGCAACATATATGAATATATAAGCCTTAATTAAATAACACCATATCTTTAGCTTTCCAATACCATCACATTGTTAGTTTTGTTCTTGTAATCGATTTTGTCAGGTTATTCCGTTCCAGTCCTCTACTTCTCTATATTGTAGGATATCTATTAAGAGTAAACAGGAGAATGGACATACTTAGGAGAAGAGGAACCGAGGGAGAAACATGTATAGTGCTTCTTCTTGGAGGGTGGAAAAGGGAGGAAAAGGATTTAGCTTGATTGCATGTTATGTTAGAGTAATTAGTCGTAGAGGTCAAAGATCACGAGTGAGAAGGAATTTTCACTCAGCATTCTACGGAATGTCTATGTGATTATCTGGTCGGCTAGTTAATATGATTAGAAATGTGAAATATCAGAACAAGTCAAATAGCTATCTGTGACCTGTATATGATGGAGGCTGCGATATTGTTTCTAAAGCTCAGGGCTCATAATCCATGGATAAGATGTCACATCTGCTTATAATCCATTGTTCTATCTGTGACCTATATATGATGGAGGCCGCAATATTGTTCCTAAAGCTCAGGGATCAGATGTGCGGCTTCTCCCCTCCCAGCTGCTGTAGTGTTTTTTTAGTTTCTCTAATATCTGAACAGTTTGCCGGGATAAAAGGGAAGGAGATTTGGGAAACCAGTTTAACTCTGGCATCTTCTGATTTCCCTCTTGTCTTGTCCTTGGGAGATGCAGAGTGTGCAAGTGACGTCAGTTGATTGGCAAAGACCTGATCCTTCACATTAGCATATGGTCACGTAAAAAATGGAGGCAAGTGCAGGAATGGTTGCTGGATCACAGAGGAATGAACCGGTTCAAATTCACTATGACTCTGATACTGGGGTATGTTTTTCCAATGTTCTTCATTTTCAGCTATACAATTTGTTCTCTCTCTTCTTTATCCACTTGGTGTTTTGATCTAATGTGTATTAGTGAGATTTCTAATAAAGTTAGGATCTTTACATCCCATCAGGACAGTCTGATAGTGGGATATTGTTTTTGGCAATAGTACTCGAATTTGCTTCTATCTTCTTTATGAATGTGCTGTTTCGATCTAATGTATGAATGTGTAATAGTGTGATTTGACCTTTGAGCTGAATTAGGAGAAAGACTTTGTTCATCTTCAATTTTAAGCGTTTAAATTAGTTATCTTCATTCTTGACAATCTAAATTCGCAAATTCTGGTTATACGATATCCCTTGGTGAAGCTTAGTGTCAACAACAGGGCTTTGTATGATTTGATGTAATTTTTGATGTGATATTCTGTTGAATGAGACTGAGATTTAGATTGAGTATTTTTTTTTCATATATGAACTTGATTCTGATTTCGTTGCAATTATGATCTTTTAACTGTTTAAATGTATTCCAACATTTCTAGGATACATCTCATTGGTTTTCACTTTTTGCTGTCAATTCATAATATTCTCTGAGAAAAGGTAATATTTGGTGAAAGATGGGCATCTCTTATCCTTAATTTTAGGTTGGATCTACTTATATAATACTATTCAGCATGATTATCATTCTGAATGTAGTCTTATATTAGCTGAAAATGCAACAGTTCTTTCCTACGAGATTCTGATTCTTGTCATGAATTAAATTTTAATATTCCAGTTTTATTATTGGATCTATTTGATGAGATAGTAGTTTTTGGCAGAACTAAAGTCACTTCACCTAAGAGGAATTTTTGTTCACCAAATGGTTGAACCCGTCCTTCCAGAAATCAGCCTCTGCGTTCAATTGATAATGATTTATGGAGTTGAAGGAGTGTGGGAACTTATTGTTAATTCATTGCATTCCTGTTTATTCTAGTTGATTGTTGTGAATGCAGCCGAAAACCATTAAGCCTCTGGATAGTTGGGGGTCACTACCCAGTGTAATCCCACAATAGTGGGGTCTGGGGAGGGTAAGATGTACGCAGCCTTACCCCTACCTGGGTAGGGAGGCTGTTTCCGATTGACCCTCAGCAACCCTCCTCCTTTATCATCCGGGCTTGGGACCGGCAATGTGAGCGAGCTCACACAGGCGGAGTTAGATATGCAAAATTTGTGGTGATACTGGATAGTTAGATATGCAAAATTTGTGGTGATACTGTCGGATTGACTGCCAACGGTGATGTATTTGTTGCTTGTAATGAGTGTGCATTTCCTGTTTGCCGGTCATGTTACGAGTCTGAACGCGAAGATGGAGATCAATTGTGTTTCCATTGCAAGACAAGATACAAGAGACATAAGGGTGACAATTCTTGAATAAGATCTTTTTGCTGCTTCCCTTGAGTTCTTAATTTTGTTTCTAAGATGAATATTAGCTAATTGGTTGTGCATGTATTAGGGAGTCCATGAGTTGATGGAGATGATGATGAAGATGATGTCAACGACATTGACAATGAGTTCAATTATGCTCAAAGCAATAGCAAGACTACACGCCAGTGGCAGGGAGAAGATGCTTAGTTGTCTTCATCCTCCAGACATGTCTCTCACCACTCAATATTTGAACCTATCAAGTGGCTACTGTTCAGTTACACCTTTTATTCTAATGAAGTAATGTTGCTTTGGCGGTGAGGTTGTCACATTTCTCTACTTATATTATGCACTGAAATTGAATAAAGTCTCTCAATGTTTTTTAGCACTGTATATGGTAGCTTCTATATAGATGATTTGACATTGTTTTTAGATTCTGCTTTTGAATCTTTGCGTACTCTATTGTCTTCATCGTCCACCGCATGGCCCGTATAGATTTTTTTTTTTTGGTTGATAAATAACAAGCTTCTATAGATACAACAATAAGAGAGTGCTTAGTTGCTTATATATACAAAGTGCTGTTATAAAACATTTAAAAGTATCCTATAGATCCTGTAGAGTGTGAAGGAACTCCAAAAGGACATCGATATTGTGTACGTATTTCATTTTTGTCGTAAAGGCTACTACATATGCATATTTGTACTGAGTTTTTACTGCCAATGATGAAAAGGAGTAGTTGTTCTGACACCATTAGATTGTTGTCCTTCAGATAAGGATTGTAGCTTGGAAGACCTTCTCTTGTTTTATGCTTTTCATTTTTATTGAATGAAATGCCTTTTTATGTCCTTATTCCTTATCTCAAGAACTACGAAATGTTATTGGATTAAAGAAACGCTATATATGTATGGGATTGTCCTTATTCTTTTCTTTGTTTTGTTTTTGAATTTATTGAACTTCTCAAAACATGATTGATTTGGATATCTTGTGAAATTTGGAGTGCCACGCCAGACACACGATCTGTGGGTAAATGCGTCATAAATTTCTCTTCTCATTTTCTTTTATTTTTGAATTTATTGAACTTAAGAAAGCATATCAGATCTTAGGTATCTGGTGAGATTCCTAGTGCCACGCAATCTGTAAGAAGTATGTCGGGACACTTGGGTCCAGGAGACAAGCAGGCATCCTTGCCTTATGTTGATCCTAGATTGCCAGGCATAAGTTGTTTCAATATCTCCATTAAAAGATCATAATGAATTCCTTTCATTCCTTTTTCTTTTGAGACTATTTTATATGTTTTTCCAGTTCCTGTGAGGATTGTGGATCCCTCAAAGGACTTGAATTCGTATGGGCTTGGAAGTGTTGATTGGAAGGAGAGAATAAAAGGCTGGAAGCTAAAACAAGAGAATAATACAACACACATGAACAACAGAAACACTGAAGGGAAAGGAGACATTGAAAGGACAGGACCAAATAGAGAGGAATCCCAAATGTGAGCAACTTATCTAATAACTGGAAAATTGAGGGAACTATGAGAAATGCGTTTGTCTTCCCCGAGAAAGATTTTAACAATTGTTTTTGTACAACTGTTTGGAGTATCCTTTAATTACCAAACCTTATTCTACTTACCTTCTTAAAAATAATAACAATGCAACTTGACTCCTGTGTATCAATCTCTTGCATGCATTAAGATACATATGTGACTATTTTTGTTTCCACCTTGGACAGGCCCGATGATGCTCGCCAACCTCTTAATCTTGTGGTGCCTATTCCTTCGTCCCACCTTACCCCATATCGCGTTGTAATCATACTCCGATTAATTATCTTGGGCTTTTTCATGCAATATCATCGAACTCATCCAGTGAACGATGCTTATCCTTTGTGGCTAGTGTCATTTTTATGTGAAGTTTGGTTTGCTGTATCGTGGCTTCTGGATCAGTTTCCAAAATGGTCGCCCATTAATCGTGAGACATATCTTGACAGGCTGGCTTTGAGGTTAGTTGCTAAAATACTCTCAAAATACTCTCGTGGTGAAATTGTATCAGCATGAGGTTTCCAATGCTTGTCTAGTCTTCATATACATCTAACGTGTCTTTCTTGTTTTATCAGATATGATATAGAAGGAGAAGCTTCACAGTTGGTACCTATTGATGTTTCGTCAGTACAGTGGATCCAATGAAAGAACCTCTTTTAATTACTGCGAATATTGTGTTGTCCATCCTTGTTGTGGATTACCCTGTTGACAAGGTCGCATGTTATGTTTCAGATGATGGTTCTGCAATGCTAACTTTTGAAGCCTTTTCCAAGACTGCAGAGTTTGCAAGGAAATGGGTTCCCTTCTGCAAGAAGTTCAACATTGAGCCTCGGGCCCCTGAGTTCTATTTGCTCAAAGGATATATTATTTAAAGGACAAGATTCAGCCTTCTTTTGTGAAAGAGCGCAGGGCAATGAAGGTAGGCAATGAGATTTACACGTTTGTTAATTTAGTAACTTGGAGCGTGTACGTCCAGAGTTGCTTAGAGATATTATAAGTTGTAATGTTCTAGAATTACAACTTACACCATGATTTTCTTGGCTTTAGAAAGCTGAGAAATTACTTAAAGTAGAAGCTTTTATTTGATTATTTGAATATTCAATACATCAATAAGAAGCAAAACTGCAAGTCAGGGAAAATGCCAAGCCTCCTCTTAACTAGGATTTTATCTGGATGACACTGCAAACCATTTCGTTTCACTGTAATAATTCTGAAAATCTTCTTTGCAGAGAGAATATGAAGAGTTCAAAATTCGGATCAATGCACCTGTTGCAAAAGTACAAAAAATGCATGAAGAAGGTTTGACAATGCAGGATGGAACCCCTTGGCCTGGAAATAACTCTAGGGATCATCCAGGAATGATCCAGGTACCGTTGACGTTTATGATTGATTGAAGTTTATGCTCCTTCCTACTTTTCCAGTTTTCAATAATTTGTTTTCTGTGGATTACAGGGCTTTCTGGGGCACAGTGGAGGCCTTGATACAGATGGAAATGAACTTCCTCGTCTGGTTTATGTTTCTCGTGAGAAGCGTCCAGGTTTTCAGCACCACAAAAAAGCCGGAGCTATGAATGCTTTGGTAATCAATTGATGATCACAATAAGAATTATTTGCAACTATTTTGAGCTCAATGTTCAGTTTATAGCTTGATAGCTGACTATTATGATTTACATAACTGCTATAGGTGTAATACATCATATCACATATTGATTATGTTGCAATTCTTATAACATCTGAAACAATTTAATTTACATTTTGAAGGTTTTTCCACGTATGCACCATTTTTTATTTTTCTACAGATCAAAGTTTCTGCCGTTCTTACCAATGGAGCATATCTTTTGAATGTGGATTGTGATCACTACTTCAACAACAGCAAAGCACTTAAAGAAGCTATGTGTTTCTTCATGGATCCTGTTCTTTCAAAGAAGACATGCTATGTTCAGTTCCCTCAACAGTTTGATAGCATTGACTTGCACGATCGATATGCTAATCGAAATATTGTGTTCTTTGATGTAGGCGTCGCTTAAATGTTCACCATTTTTCTTACTTGTTACGGTTGCAAGATTGCTTACTTTAATATGTTATTGTTTTCTAGATCAACTTGAGAGGGTTGGATGGTCTTCAGGGTTCAATGTACAGGGAGCTGGATGCTGCTTTAACAGGCAAGCGTTGTATGGATATGATCCTGTATTAACTAAGGCTGATTTGGAGCCGAACATCATTGTCAAGAGCTGTTGTGGCTCACAGAAGAAGGGAAACAAGAAATACACTGATAAGAAGAGGGCAGCAAAAAGAACTGAATCTGCTATCCCAATTTTCAATATGGAAGACATTGAAGAGAGTGTGAAAGGTATGTCCTTACACTTAGAGAATTGTTCTTTACTCTCTAGTAAATGATTGTGACATGGTTCTGAAGCTTCTAACTACCCAAACTGTTACATCCCGTATTTTTGAACGTCGGATTATTTGTAAGCTGAGGTGGGGCCCACACGTCAAGATTTTTTTTTTGGGACATGTGACAAATTATATGAATCACATATGTGAAGTTAAACACAACTCAAGAAGAACCCTTGGGCCAAATCAAAGTGGAAGTCCTCCAAACGAATATTTTTAAGAAAACGTTTTCGGGTGACCTGACTTTGGGGGGCAAAAACGGTATTATATGTTTGGAATTTGGAAAAATACCAAGAAGTAGAAGTTGTAGATAATTGAATTATCTTTCCAACCATAGGTCGTGGGTTCCCAGGTGACGTCGGTACAAGAAGATATGGACGTTTTAAGGTCGAAAGGTCAGTGGGCTAGGCCCAACTCGTGACCAACCGGGTTGGCCCAAAAAAAAAGATAAAAGGGGAGAAAATTTAGGCCCAAAAGAGGGGTGGCCGGCCATATGGCCCAAGCCCATGGTAATTCATTAATCCATGTATTAAATGAGACATTAGACCACAATTCTTTCATTTTCAAGAATCTTCAAGAACAAAATTGAGAGAAAAAGAAGAGCAAAAACTTGAAGGACCACACGGCCAAGACCTTGGAAAATTAGCTCCTCAAAATCTTCCTCCAAAAATTATTAGCTTGTGGTTTTCCTACTCAATTAAGGGTCCTTTACAACTTGGTGTAGTTGTTTTGGAAGAAGGAGCACTTATTTCTTCAAGTTGACAACTTGTTCAAGTGAAGAAATTTGTAGAAAAAGGTAAGAATCAATTCCTTTTTCTTATGTTATGAAGGTTTGTTTATGTTGTAGTATGTAGAAATGAGTGGAAATTATGGAAATATGGAAGTTTGCAAAGTGGGTATGTATGTGTGTAGAAGGATGAACCAATTTTATTTGTTATGTTACTTGTGTTGTTGAAGCCTTGTAATGGAAATGGAAGGAAATGGTTCAAGTTGGTATGGAAAATTGTTGAAAATGGTTATAGGAAATTATGTGATTTTAATGTAGTTTTTATGAAATTATGGAAGTTGAATGAAAATTGGATGAAATTGGAAAGAAGCCATGTTGGCCGTGTGGTATATGTTGTTGAGATAATGTTGGATTTATTTTGTTTAACATGTTAGTTGTGTTATTGTGATCTTCACAATGCAAAGGAAGATTATATGAGTGAAGTTGACATGAAAATGGAATGTAGAGAATTATGACACATTAATGTGATTTTATGATATTAAGATAATGAAGTTGTTAAAGTGTAGATTGTTGTTGGAGATGAATTAGTAAGTAGAAAATGTGTTGGAATGGTTTTGTTGCATATATAAGAATTTTGGATTGAATATGGAAGTTGATGGAATTGTTGAATATTGAATATATAGCTTGGAATACTTTTGGTTTATGTTTGAATGGTCTTATATTAGTATGTGAATATGAAAATATTGATATCGGGTTGTAAGTGCAAAGTTGGATTTGGAATTGTCGCATTATTTGGAAAATAAGACTATTTACGCTAGAATGCGTTCCTAGTCGATTATTGATGTTGTATATATTGTTGTTGGTATGGTTGTTGTTGTTTTAGCCGAGTTTTAACCTCGGGGATGATATATATATAGGGGAGATGCTGCTCAAATTTTTATAGACAAGAATTGGTTAAGGTTGAAATTTTAAGTCTTATGAATAGTAAATTGGTAAATGTGACCATTTGTAGGTTTTGGACGAAACGGGATTTGAGTTTTGGCAAGCGTAAAGGGCAAGAAAGGTATGTAAAGCTATCCCGATTCTTCTCTTGGCATGTCCTAGATGTACTAGGCTTGGATTTACGCCTCGGGGAATATTCTGTCCATCGGAATCCGCGTTTGAAATCGTCGCTTTTTCATTCAATAGAATTGAATTCCTTAAGTATGCTTTGATGAAAAATTATGAAATTTTTTCCCAAATTGCTTACAAAGTTATGGAATGTCCGAGAACCTTTGTAGGTGACCCCATAAGCTTAAAAATACGTAATTTGAGCCCACCGCTTCATTGGTTCCGAGGTGGGCCCACTATTTCCAATTTTACCCTTTATGTGTCTATGACTTGTCTTCGAGCGTTTTCGTTAGAGATACTCTAACTACTCCTTTATCTACTAAATAAAAATTATTTTAAATATTTCATTAAGTCTTATAAATTGTTTTGAATCTTGAAAACGATCTCGGATAGATTATGCCTCCGTAACCCGTTATGACATCTAAATTTACTTACTATGTTTCCGTCTGATTTCATTGATTTGATTTGACATTCGATATGCCTCATTGAGTCTCTGGAAATATATATATATGGTATTTTTAGTGTATTTAGTTTCTCACTACTCCGTTCGTGGATGCCTCAATGTTTCCCCCACTGAGCCCGGGCCAGGATATGTTGTCAAGCGTGATCCTTTGCATTGTTCGCCGTGCCTCGATGTGAGGGGGTAGGTATACGCGTACATGGGTTTGTGGAGTATGCTGTGCCATGTACGCTTGTTCTGATATGATTTGCTATGGCCATCTGATATGACATATTATGTTACGGGGTTATGCCCCTGTTCTGATTCTTCTGTGTTGTGGCACCAGCGTCGGGAGGGTGGCCACGTTCTGTCTGCCGAGTCCCTTGGCAGGGGCCGAATTTGATGTGACATATGTTTCTGTACACACTCTGCATGTTTTGAAAATATGTATCTGATACTTTGGGTTTTCTATTTACTTTCTGTACGTTCTGTACCAGTTATGATTTTGTTTCTGTAATTCAGGCTTTGCATATTCAGTACATATTTCGTACTGACCCCCTTTCTTCGGGGGCTGCGTTTTCATGCCGCGCAGGTACCGACGACAGGTTTGCTGATCCGTCCGCTTAGGATCTTATTCTCTTATTTTGGAGTGCCCTCTTATCCAGAGCCCATCTTTTGGTATAGTCTGTCACTACTGTATATATATATTCTCGTTCATGGGTACGGCGGGGCCCTGTCCCGTCATATGATTCTGTCGGTCTGTTTAGAGGTCTGTGGACATGTTTGTGGGTTGGGGTCTTTCTGTACAGATGCGTGTATATGTTATGTTTCGGCTATCTCATTCGCCGCGGCGGCCGGTCCGCATATGTTTAAATGTTGCTTCGTTGGCCCGGTGTGGTCTTTTGTTGGTATTTTCTGTGCGCAGGGTTATTTTGGATAGCCTGTAAAACAAAGGAAACTCTGCCGAAATTTTTCTGGAAATTATCTAACTTTGAAATATAGCCTTGTCGGCTTCCGCTATATACTTGAATGCGTTTGATAAAATTTGAGATAACATTTGATAGATGTGTTCGGGTGCTCAGATCGGGCACTAGTCACGGCCTATGGGGGTTGGGTCGTGACACAAACATACCCAAGGTAAAGGTAAATGGGGAGACCTTTTTAAGATTTAAAAGTCCTTTCTTGGTTCCTAGGGTCTGCACCCATCAATCTTTCTGATCGTTTAAACCAAGTGCATCGGTGGCCCTTGGGATCTGTTGAAATTCTGTTGAGTAGGCATTGCCATATATGGTATGGCTATAATGGGAAACTGAAGCTTCTGGAGAGATTAGTATATATTAACACCATTGTTTATCCCATCACGTCAATTCCGTTGCTTGCTTATTGCATTCTTCCTGCTATCTGTCTTCTAACAGGGAAATTTATTGTTCCTGAGGTAAGTGAAAAGTTCCGTTTTTGCTTGAGGATACACTTATTAGTTTCTAATAGCTGTACCAAAAATAGGTGAATGAAGTAATTACTAGTCCTACTAATCCTATTAAAAAGGGCTGAATGTACTTGGTTCGCAAATCGACAGCTATTGAGCTAACGATTCCCTTGGGAAGGGTTTGGTGGTGAAGAATAAAAAAGTTGAACACAGTGAGGGAAAGTAAGTAGAATACAATTATTTCTTTCTCACACTGTCTTCTAAACTTCTCTTGAATTTTGAATAATCTAAAAAATAATTGGAACAGTGAGGGAAAGTAAGTAGAATACAATTATTTCTTTCTCACACTGTCTTCTAAGCTTCTCTTGAATTGTGAATAATCTAAACAATAATTTTTCTTAAATTCTATCCGTGTGAGCTTGTTCACATTGCCTATCCCAAGCTCATAGGAGCATGTCGATGGGTTGACAGCCAGTATAAAACTAGTCTATGTTTTTTTAATTAAGTAATGAATTTTAAATAAGACATCAAGAAGATGCAAAATTTACATTGCAATAGAAATACAACAAACCTATGTTAGCTCTATTACAAAAGGTCTAGTCTAAAGTTAAGGAGTTAACAAAGTCCAAAAAGGCTGCAGGGTAGCTAACACGACAATGGTTGCTCCAACTACAAAGAGTTGCTAAAAATCTAGCCTTAAGGATGTAATTTGGAGTTGATGTGCCATCAAACTGAGTGAGGCATGATTCATAGAGGGCTATCTAGCTAAAGCAAATCGCTTTTGGGGTAACTTAGTCTTCCAAATTAACTTCCATTGACAATTGACTACCATTTCAGTTTGAGCACATTGGGAGGAGTATCCTGCCTTCATAGAGTATTTGTCTATCTTCTTTCTCACACCAAGTAAGCCTGTCTGGTGTTTGGTCATCGATTGAAAACATGTCCTAGCCTTTCCAATAGTCTTGTATGTTTCTCCTGAGTTGAGGATATCAAGTTTTATCAGTTTTGTTTTGTGAAATGATTGAATGTTGACTTGTGGATATTGGATAGAGATTAGGATAATCATTTATTTCCTTCAATTTATGTACCTTCTCTAATAGTCCTTCAAAATTCTGTATTAGTGCATCTGTTTCAATTATTTCTGCAGATAAGCAACTATACTGGTATGTGGTTCATTCTTCTTTTCCTTTCTATTTTCGCAACTTGTATATTGGAGCTTAGGTGGAGTGGTGTTAGCATTGAAGACTGGTGGAGAAATGAACAGTTCTGAGTTATTGGTGATGCATCAGCTCACCTGTTTGCCGTCTTCCAATGTCTGCTAAAAGTGCTTGCTAGGATTGACACCAACTTCACAGTCACGTCAAAGGCATCTGATGATGATGGAGACTTTGTAGAGCTTTATTTGTTCAAATGGACATCTCTTCTCATTCCTCCAACTACAGTCCTTATTGTAAACATGGTAGGAATAGTGGTTGGTGTTTCATATGCCATTAACAGTGGGTATCAGTCATGGGGTCCTCTCAGTGGCGGAGCCAGGATTTATGCCAAGGGGGTTCAAAAATATAAAGAAGCCATAAATGAAGAAGCTAAGGGGGTTCAACGTCTACTATATATACATAAAAAATAATTTTCACCTTGTATATACAGTGCAATTTTTCGCCGAAGGGGGTTCGGACCCCCTGGGCTCTTACTAGGTGCGCCACTGGGTCCTCTATTTGGAAGGTTGTTCTTCGCTTTTTGGGTCATTGTCCACTTGTATCCTTTCCTCAAAGGCCTGTTGGGATGAAAAAATCGTACACCTACCATTGTTATTGTCTGGTCCGTTCTTCTTGCATCTATATTCTCATTGCTCTGGGTGGGCATTGATCCCTTCTCATCTGACGCCACAAAAACTGCTGCAAGAGGTCAATGTGGTGTCACCTGCTAGTAATGTTTGATGGTCATTTTATTAAGTTAAGATGCAGTTGTTGCTTACCTTGGTGTATGTAGATTAAAAGGACTTAAAGACACTAAAACACATGCAAGGCCTTATAGGAATGCTCTACCATTGTTCAATTGTCAGAAGTGCGATGGATCAAAGACACGCGACGCTTCTGTATTTTTTGCATTCTTTCTATGCCTCAAATGTACAGGCAAGTCTTGTAGATTAGCTAGAGAAGTTTTAGTATTGATTTTGTTGTCATTGTGCAGCATTCCTTTATTTTGGGGCTGGTCAATTTCTTCAAAAGATGATGAAATCATAATTTATGAGTACATGAAATTCAATGTCACTTTTATCTCCTTATTTCTGGATGTATGTCGTCCTGGAATCCAATGTTAGTTTATCTCTACGCTGTCAACTATGGGGATACATGAGGCAGTTTGGTTGGGTTTTTATCAAAACCTAACGGAACCAACTATATCGGATTGGTTAGTTTTTTTGATTTCTTTTGTCACGTGAATACTATTTCAATCTTATTTATTTGGACTTATAGATAAAGTTTTAATAAGGAGAATTCTAATGTTGTATGGGATCTTGGAAGCTTATACATATGATTTTTATTGAGGTTAAGCTTGTCATGTTTGGTGAGGTGATATTTTCAATTGAGAAGGTTTGTGTAAGTTTACTTAATTGGTTTTGCTGTTTGAGAAACTTTAATTTGGCATGGGTTAAATTACTGTGATGTCAATTTGTTTTATGATTTTGTCATTCTTCAGTCCTAGCAAACAAGAAATTGTGACTATCTAGCATGAGGGAAAAGATAAATCTGTGCTGGTTACTACATCTAAGATCAAGAAGCAGAATAAGCCTTCGACTTTGCTGAACAAATATGTGATGAAGAAGGAAATTAACAGAATGGCCAGGGCAGTAACAAACCAGGTTGAGTTTTGATTCACTTTATTGACTGCTTTATTGGAGTATTTTTTTATGCAATTGTTTTGTAGTATATTGTCAAATATTTGTTTGATTGCATGTGCTATACAATAACTCATCATCAATATTAAAGTTCCACAGATATAATATTTCAAGGAATGTTGATGATGGGTTATTTTCAGACCTAACACACATAAGTCTCACAATAACCCATCATCAAAATTGTAATGCAAGAAAATGTAACTATAAATACAAATATTATTTTTTTGGACAAAATCATTAAAAACTATAATTGAGCACCTCGACACCTATACGAAAGCACCTATTAATCAAGGCTAAGTGCACAACCAACGGTTTCACTGCGCTTCAAGGCTTAAGCTCGCGTTGAGCAAGCCTTTAAAGACACTAGTTATTGTTCGTCTATCTTCCCATGTAATTATTGTAATAGTTGCTCATTCTAAGTAACCCATTCCGTAGATGGATATATTGAAATTTCTCAGCTTTGAGTTTAAAACTTCTTCTTTTCGAGAACTTTCCACTGTCCTCTTCTGTTCATGCTTAAGGGCTTTCTTTTGTTTGATTTTGTAATATATTGATTATTTATAGTCTACACTTGTAATTACAAGTTATTGATAGTAGCTGTGAGTAGTTGTTGGTTGTTAGCTTTAAGATTTAGCTCTCTTCTTTTTAGTGCTAAATTGACTATTTTGATTACTTGAAGAGATCAGTTGAGTAGTTCAAACCAACTTTAATGATCCAAGTGGAATAATGACGGCAGTGCTTGATTTTTTAAATCACACAGGGATCATTTTTGACTGATTTGCTATTGTTCTTTCCCGTTTACCTTTATTTTTTCTTCGAATATACTTGAATTTTCTCATTCTTAGTTCTCTTTCTGATAAGTCTTTCTAATTTTGGAGCTAAAGATGTACAATTGGAAAATGACCAACTTCTTGTGGCTAAAAATGGATTTCTTCCCTTGCAACTTGACCAATATATAATACTCCAGGGCTCTGTTCCAGTGAAAACTTTACTGTTATAACTGTTTCATGTGTTATTTTAAATCTCTTGGTTCTATTTGACGACTATAGTACATCTGCAAGGAAGGTCCTGTAATTCTAGGGCTGCACATTGTACCACCACATCTTTTATCTATATCTAACCCGTCTATATTTCTTTAATTAAGTTCTATCTCAAGTATAGTTCTACTTCTACTAAAATCTAATATTAATAGTTATTTATATGACGAAGGATATAGTCTATACACACGTGGTTACTATGATACCACTACACCAGATGCACCTTCACGTTATAGCAGTTCTGCTTATATATTCATAAACGGAAGCTTACAAATAGTTTGTCCTACAAAGATAGAGGTAAAGTCTGCGTATATCGCACCCTTCTCAGACCCACTTGTGGGATTAACACGGGGTATGCTGCTGTTGTTGGAAGCTTACAAACAGTTTTCAAGCACAATGCAATCATCATTGTTTTTGTTTCTTTTTTGGCCAAAAGTTAGTCTACATGCAAAAATGGAATAAGATTTTAAGTAGGTTCAGGTATATGGGAGTTGTCGGATGACCTATCTACTTACGACCATACTTGTTTTAAGTTCTTTACCTGACTAATTATCGTCCAAATCACCTCCACTAAGAATTGTTCTTTGATGTCAACATTTATATACAAACTATTTTTTTTTTTTTTTGGTAACTTACAAACTAAAAGTTTAGTGTGTTAAAGTGTTAACAGTAGTATGAAGCTGGGCAATCTGCAGGATTGCTCTTCGCTGGGGTGGTCTTTAATTTTTGACCCTCAAATTGGTGGTCTTTAATTTTTAACTTTCGCTAAAAATTCTTTGATTTAGGGTCAGAATCCCCGCGCAGTAAAAAATTTTAAAAAAATTCGCAAGGTAGAGTTTGGATTTGCAAGGCAGAATTTTCCCTTCAAAATTCTGCCTTGCGAATTCACACATCTGTCTTGCGAAAATTCCTTCTTTTTTTACTGAGCTGAGGTTCGAACTCAAAATCTCGGGGTATTAGGCGAGAGCAAAAATTAAAGACCACCCCAAATGAAGGGAAAAAAAAAATGTATGAAGCTAGCGCTCCCTGTGTAATAGGCCGAGATATATTCAACATGTTACAGCATCCAAAAAAGGCCATTATAAATGGCTCAGCAACCTATACGTATTTTGTAACTTCTATATTCAACCAAAGTCATAGATAGCAACATAAAAAGTAATTCCAGGTCGATGAAAATCACATTCTTCATTAATCTCGATATCATATAGATTTTATTAAACCAAAATCCTGCTGCCTCATTGGCATGTCGTTCATCGCGAACTAGCATCTAGAATATGGTATGAGCCGAAAGGAGAAACGAAGCTTCAATTTATACGAGAAATACTAATTGGTTGCAACTGTTAGGGGTCATTTTGGTGGTGGGATAGGAAATTTTAAACCTGAAATAAATTGTGGGATTATTTAGGAAAAACATCACTAATTGCCCGCTCAATCCAAACTAATTACCCGCCCATGCCCCTTCTCAAACTATTTTCGCTTCTGCCCAGCCCAACCCAAACTAATTACCCGACGTGCCCCCGCCCAAACCTCTTCTTCCATGATATCATCACAGTATATTTATATATTATGATGGTATCATGGAGGACTAAGAGAAGGACTTCTCCATGATACCGTCTCAATATATTTATATACCATGATAATACCATAGTCCTGAGAAGTGTCTCATTGAAGGACTGAAGCAGTCCACCATGATACCATCACATTACATGTATATAAGATGATGGTATTATAGAAGTTTTTTTTCGAGAAAAGTGTGTCATGTTTAGTAAATGAACATGATCATTCATACTACTGTCTCAATATACATGATGATATTACAGAGGACTAAGAGAAGGACTGAAGCATCTTCCATGATACCATCTCAGTATATTATATATACCATGTTGGTATCATAACTGGGGAATATCTCGGTAAAATACTTTTGATTTTCTCTTGGGTACGAAATTAATAGGGGTATAAGCGGGTAATTATTTTGGTTTGAGCGGGCATGAATGATGTTTACCCCCTCCCCCCCCTCTTTTTTTTTAATCCTATTATTAGTACAATATTTAACTCTCAAAATCCGAATAATCTCTTACTATACATCAGTGTACTACCATCCCTACGGAGGCAATGGACGTGATAAACGCGGCCATTTATTAATTAGGTCCCTCTTTGGATTTGTGGGGACCAAATTTGCACATTGATTAATAACCCGACCCAATACATTTGCCGGGCCAACCATCCACTAATTTCGGGTCATTGACACTTTTGTCCCCTATTTTGTGCTGGTTTTTAATTTTTACCCCCAAAAGAAATACTAAATTTATATTCTTCGCATCACAATACACAAACATATCCGGCACTCTTAAAGAACTTATGCCCCGTTAAGCATAAGTTAGTAACCCGTTTGACAATGAAAACTATTCACTTTTTTCCAATTTTTTTTTTCACTTTATTTGAAAATTAGTATTTGGCCATGAAAATTCTAGGTATTTGAAATTCGGGAAATGCCTGAAACCTCACTTTTATTGTTTTCACTTTCAATGCATTCAAATAACTAAATGTTCTGTGCAAAAACTATAATCAAATACAACTCCAATTTCAAAATTCCAAATAAAGTTCAAAATGTTTGGTTTTCATGGCCAAACGGCCAAACGCCTATTCCACAAATTATGTCCTGTGCATGCTGTGCTTAGCATAAGTTTAAATGCTGAGGACAAAAATTAACTATCAGTCCATTCGAAGGGCCAAAAGTGCAATATTTTTCCATTAATCTTTTGCAGATTTTTATTAATTTCACTAGATTCAGCTAAAGTCACAAAATAAAAAGAAAAAGGTCCCCAAATAAAAAATTGCAACACACACACACACACATAGTGGCTGTACCGAGATTGTGACTGTCCCGCTCGAAACGCCTGCGGGAACACATATCTATTCTATACTCACAATTAATTAAATCACATATCTAAATTCCTTTCTTTTTTAGTGCTTTTTTCGAAGATTTTGCAGATCTGTTGATTGAGCATTAGCTTTAGCATTTTTTTTTTGTGGAAGTTCAATAATCATGGTGTCCACCTCTAAGATCAAATCCGTTGATTTTTACAGGTTTCCTCTCATTTTTTTTTTAAATTTTGCTTGCCTTTTTTATTTAGATTCCGTTTACATGATGTAATTAGAGTAGTTTTTTTTTTTTTTTTGGCGTCTTTCTATGGTAAGTATTTGCTGGACGTGTTGATTAGTTAAGTGATTAACTGCAAACGATAGTGAATTAGGTTGTTAAAGGGCGGGCTAGTGTTAATTTACTGTTCGTTTTGATGATGTTTTGAAGTGAATTAATTCAAGTCAAGGAAAATGTTATTAAGCTGAGAAGGCTAGTTCTAGTAATTTGCAGAAATTGTAGAAACAGCTGGCGAAATGGCCGAATCTTGGTAATTGTGTCCTTGTTGCCTAATGGCGGCCTAGTGTTAATGTACTGTTTTGTTTTAATGGTTGAAGTGAGTTAATTCAAGTCAGTGAAAATGGGATAAGCTGGCATTATACGAATGTGAGTTCGCGGTAATTTGCAAAAATTGTAGAAACAGCTGGCGAAATGGATAGTGGCTTAAATCTGATATAGTTGTCACGTTTTAACTTTTTTTGATCAAGTAATAAGATTTTATAAACAAAGGGCATAAAACACCCGCATACAAGGAGTATACCAAAAGTAGAAATCTTACAGAAAAAATATGATTTTTTACGAACGACACCCAATTTTTCTATACCTACAGGGACCTCATGGGTGCACCAAAAGGAAATCAGGGATAAAAGGCTATTTCTTAGGCGTATTAGTCCTTCTCTATGCTATCAAAAGCTCTCGCACTACCTTTTAACTTATTGTTTCATCATATATCTCTGAAACTAAGTGTTTATGAATTTTCCATTTTCAAAATTAGCTACTATTATGTTCATGAAAACCCATTAAGATAATTAACGAAGGGCTTTTCTTATATTACTGGCAACGTTTAGGAATGCTTAAACCTTAGCTAAATAAAGCCATAACCTTCACCTTCCAATTTCATCATGTTGCTAGTTTTGTTCTTATTTTCCTATCGTAATCCATTTAGTCAGATTCCAGTCCTCTACCTCTCTTTTTGGTAGGATATCTATTGAGAGGAAACAGGAGAATGGACATACTTAGTAGAAGAGGAACAGAGGGAGAAAGAGGTGTAGTGCTTCTTTCTGGAGGGGGTGGAAAAGGTAGGAAAAAGATTTAGCTTGGTTGCATGTTACCAATAAAAGAAATGGTTGGATTTTATGTTAGAATAATTAGTCGTAGAGGGCAAGGATCACAAGTGAAAAAGAATCCTTCACTCAGCATTCTAGGAAAATTCAATGTGATTATCTGATGGGTTAGTTAATATGATTAGAAACGTGAAATATCAGACAGGTCAAATAGCTATCTGTGACCTGCAAATGATGGAGGCCGCAACATTATTCCTAAAGCTCAGGGATTATAATCTATGGATGAGATGTGTGGCTTCTCCCCTCCGAGCTGCCATAATGTTTTTAGTTTTCTCTATATCTGAGCAGTTTCCTGGGACAAAAGGGGAAGAAGATTCGGGGAAACCGGTTAATTTTGGCATCTTCTGATTTCCTTCCCGTCTTGTCCATGGTCAACCCAGCATGAAAAAATTCTGCAGTTTTCCGTTAAAGTTGATGAACTAACTGGGTTTGGTTTTGGAAGACTATGGGATGGGAGATATCTCTTGCTTATGAATGCCTATATTGCATTTCTGATCTACAGGATCCTCCAATCTCGCAATTCTGTTTCTAGCAACTTTCACTTTTCCATGATACGGAGCAAATGATCTTGTGTCCTTTTAATAGAATTTTTTTTTTAAAAAACATGCAGTGTCCTCTTAGGTTCTGCCTACAAATTTAAGCTGTCTACATCATCCAACGCTAGAGGTTGGTCTCTGGAAGGTTCAAGTCTGTATACTAACAAGTCTTTCTTCTGTTGTCTGGTTTGTTCTAGAAATTGTATTTAGCTTTTTTTTTTTTTTGGTCGTATCTTATTTAGAAGGTCTGCGTACACTCTACCCTCCCCAGACCCCACGTTGTGGGATTTCACTGGGTCGTTGTTATCTTATTTGGAAAAGAAAGTTCTTTCACGTGGTCTCTAGTTAATTGTTAGTGGTAGGAGCATAGTTTGTGATGTGTGGGTTAGACATAGTTTGTGATGTGTGGGTTAGACACATATCAGGGGCTCAAACCCTGCCCGGTGACAAAAGCCTGGGATTTCTCGATTATCAAGAACAAAAAAAAAAAGAGTTAATTGCTACCGCACAACTTTTCAAATTATTGATTCATAATCGAGCTTTAGGCCTTTTCAATTTCAAGATCTCTTAATAAATAAAGATCACTATCTACACAGTTAATGTTCAAACATGCGATTTCACATACATACTGTAAGTGCATCCTGAATTGGGTGAATTCTTGCATGACGATTCTCGAAATTTACTCCTTCAGATTGTTGCATAAATTTATTTTAAATTTAATTGCAGGAAAATTCCCCGAGATTTAACGGAGGCATCATTATCTGGTGCTGGATTGTCCATCATAGCAGCACTGTCCATGATGTTTCTCTTTGGAATGGTAGGAACTCAAAATGATTATATTCAAAGAATAAGTGGTAGAAGATAGTGAATTAAGTGGAATTGTTGAAGCACCGCTTTCCACTAGCTTTAAGATAGATATGTAATCCTAAAATTCTGGTACAATATTGTATCTTAATACTGGTATTGTTTTTCCTTGTCTTATTACGTTTGCTTTTGGGTCCTGTTATCAGAAGCGATGGTTATCAGTGGTTGTCATTTGTCAGCTGTCTTGTAGCTCCTCATCGGGGTAGTAGTTTTAAGTGTATCTTGTTTATAACTTGTAGGAACTGAATAATTATTTGACATTGAGCACCACCACATCCGTTGTTGTTGATAAGAGTTCTGACGCTGAATTCTTACGAATTGATTTTAATATGAGGTAAGATTCTAAAACATTTTGGGAAAGAATATTCAGTTTCCCTTTTCCCTTCTTCCTTCTACTTGATGCATATGCCAAAGATTGATATTATCCATTTCTGGAATGGAGGCGCTTTTGTTTAACATTCTTCCATACTTGGCTTTTTGAGCTTTGTTAACACAAATGATGAGACAACAACAACAACCCAGTGAAATCCCACAACGTGGGGTCTGGGGAGGGTAGAGTGTACGCAGACCTTACTCCTACCAAGGTAGGACGGCTGTTTCCGAAAGACCCTCGGCTCAATAAAAAACATAAAAAGAGGTCAGATAAGTCTAAGAGATTCAAAGCGGTATGGAAATGAAGTAACGCAAGCGACACATATAACATAGAATAATCAAAGCACAGGAAATAACAGATAATAGCATAAATCAGAGCACAGAAAATTATACTACGATAATGCGACTACTAATAAGACAGGATAATGGGACTATCTACTAGCCTTCTACCCTAATGTGGGTCCTCCAAACCCTCCTATCTAAGGTCATGTCCTCGGTAAGCTATAACTGCGCCATGCCGTGTCTAATTACCTCTCCCCAATACTTCTTTGGCCTACCCCTACCTCGTCTGAAACCATCCATGGCCAACCTTTCACACCTCCGCACTGGGGCATCTGTGTCTCTCCTCTTCACATGCCCAAACCATCTCAATCTCGCTTCTCGCATCTTGTCTTCCACCGAGGCCACTCCCACCTTGTCCCGAATATCCTCATTCCTAATCCTGTCACTCCTGGTGTGGCCACACATCCATCTCAACATTCTCAACACAAATGATGAGACTATATATGAAAAAAGTAAACTGGTTCATAGCAAGCAGTTGATTACATAATAATGGAGCGCTTTGCTGGATTGCTTATGTCAGCATAATTACAACTCTTTGGGAATCTTTTCTTGCAGGATTAAAAGATATTGCAAGTTTTTTTTTTCCAGATTGTTTCAAGATGTCTCATGGTTTTCCATTTGATTCTCTAGTCATGCATTCCCTTCTATGATGTCGTATTAACTAATCAAACCATTTCTTTAAGTTTATCCATAATACTTTGCTAACCTGTCTTGCAGTTTCCCGGCACTGTCTTGTGAATTTGCATCAGTGGATGTGAGTGACATCTTAGGAACAGTAAGTTTCAACTTGTTTCTTATGGACTTCATTATGTGACTGAAAAAATGCTTAAAGTAATTAAACTATCTAGAAATTTTGTAAAGAGCTTCTTAGGAATCGCTTGTTTGAGAAAATCTGTTCAAGTTTTGAAAAACGTGTCTTCAAACTTCTTTTTTCTCTTAAAAAATTTCATTGAAGAAGTGCTTAAATGGTGTTCTCATTGAAAACTCTTCTACTCACAAATCTTTTACACACACAATTTTTTTTTTTATCCAAACGTATTTTAAATATCCACAATCTTTTTTTTCTCAGAATAATTTTTCCAAATATTGTTTAAAGAGCTCCGTAATTCTTTTGGTTCAGTTCCTGCCTGTGTTTTCTAGAATTGCTTGTGATATACGTATGCCTAAACAGCAATATGTGTACTCTATGTTCTCAGTGTGTATTTTGAAGGTAGCTAAGATTGTTGATCTAGGATATATTTGCTTATCGTTAGCGAAGAGAAGATGGCTATTTGGGGCTGGAGTTAAGCAGCTAATGCGACACTTGCTTTTCTCAACTTTTGCTTTCTTGAGATGGTTTTGGAATGAATAAAATTCTTGTTTGACAGTCTGTGGGTATTCATCAAGAGGAGATTTTCTTAGGGCCCATAGGGGATGTATATCTTATGTCGATATTCTGCAACTAGTGTTCAAAGATGCTTTCAATACTGATCAGTCGTCACACTATTCCGCTATGAATCGCCTATAACTATTGACAAATGATGCAAGAATTGTCCAATAGATTCTAGTTGTGCATGTCAAAACATCATGCAGTTTGATGTAATTAGCCATTAGCTTTTTGTATCTTCCAAAAGGTGTTATTGTTTAACAGATTTGTATATATTTATCTCAGAATAGGCTGAACATAACCAAAACAGTACGGAAGCATTCCATTGATAAACACATGAGGCCTACTGGCTCTGAGTTTCATTCGGGATCAACTGCAACAGAACTCAAACATGATGAGGAAGATGATGAGGAATATGGTGAAGGGTCTGTTTCCCTAAATGGACACAGTTTTGATAGAGTTACTCACCAGTGAGTTATTAGCTATACACCTTAGTCATCTGTTTTCACATCGTTAATGTTCATCTCTGTATTCTTATCACCACTCTTTTTGCAGCTACCCAATTTTGGTTGTAAATTTCTTTGCTCCTTGGTGCTATTGGAGCACCCGACTGGTATTTATCTATTTCAACCAAACTGATACTTTCCTCTCTTCTTGTTTCTGGTTGTAGGCTAAGTTAAGAAAGTTTTAGATATACATGATTTGCTTTGCTACCAAGAAGTGTGGATTTGCTGTCTGAGGGTGGATTATTGATAATCTATCTTTCTCATAATGATCTAGGGAATGAGCTAATTTCAGGGTTTTGTGTATCAATATGCACTTACCTGTGTCTGTATATGCTTGTTTTGATATATATGCCTAAATGATGCAACTAACAATCGGATTGGGGTAAGCTAGCATACTATTCATATAAGAATGAAACCAGATTACTTAATTAAATAAAAAAAAAGAAGAAAAGAATTATACAGTAGCTCAACCAGCTAGAGTTTAAAAAATGGTATTAGATTTGGAGAATGGTTTTGGATCTGTAATCTGGTTGTACGGACCAAAAGTTTTCTTTTGTTGCCTCTTCTAGTCCTAAAACGATGCGGTTTTGCTTTTAAGATCTCTTGTTGTGGTTAGGTGGTGGTTTTTGGTGCATATCGCTAGCAGCACACCAAGCAAAGTGAGTCTAATGAACTATAGCTCTTCCTCCATGTAGCGTCTTTTAGTTTGGGTGGAACAAGCTCATGGAAAATATAATATGACTCATCCAAATCCTTTTTACACCATAGAAATGTCACTCTGTTTTCATCTCTAGTGGTTTTCCTCTATGCCATCATATCTATGTTCATTATGCAGAGAATTATCTTGTTTCTTATCAGAGATGGAATTTGCTATTTATCAAAAGCAATTGGAAGATTGGGTACAGCAGTGGCCTTTTCTGTGTCTGCAGTTGTAAATCTTGGCTTCTAGACTCGGATGTTCCACACATTTCGTGTATTTCTACTTCATATCCTTGTGAAAATAGTAAATTCACGCAGTAAGGCAGTTTTTTTGTCTGCTCTACGCATGTCTATTCCGGCTTAAACAATCAGACTATCTTCTATAGAACAAATTATGGCAGTCCTCCAGTTGAACTAAGAATTGCTTAAGCTGTTCATTTTGCTGCAAAATAAGAAGTTTTCACTCTATAGAATAGCTAATATTCTTTTTCCTTTTCTGAAAATAATTTCCTATTTTGTCTCAGAAACCTTCATGGGAGAAAGCAGCCAATATTATAAGAGAGAGGTCCACTTTGTTGCTTTTTTACTTTTTACAACTTTTACCGGAAACAGTATATGCTAAACTCCGTCTCATGTCCGAAATGGAGCTTCTAGCAATCCCCTTCTGATATGCTGATTCTAAGTTCCATTTTGCAATTATTTTCAGATACGACCGAGAAACGGATGGGCGTATTCTTGTGGCAAAAGTTGATTGCACTGAAGAAGTTGATTTGTGCAGAAGGTATATTTGAGTGAAAGATTTACTTGTTTAGTGGAGGTTATTCCTGTAGCTGTTTGGCAAAACCTTTATTTGACCAAAAAATTACACCTTCGGTTTTGTTGTCTTTGTTTATAATTACTAGAAAAGATGGTTAATCTAATTGTTTACTCACAAGCTTGAAAATGGAAAAAAGTAACTGAGCATCAAATCATTGAATACAAATTTTGTATAGATTCTCAAACTTTGAGAGGCCAGTTAGTTTTGGGAGATAGTAGTAATGTTACCTCAACTGTCACAGACCTAATACTGAATTTACCTCCTCCTTCAATTCAATTTCTTGACTGCTGCAGTATTGATTGGTTGGACCGTGATAGTGAACTTGCAAAAAATAAATATCACCTGAATAAAGGAGAAGATTAGGTTGGACATTTCATACTTTATGCTTTAATAAGAGGGAGTCCATGTGTTTCCTAATTGATGGAGTGCTGAGAGTTGTCTTGACTAATGTTTCGTTAGTTTATGATTTTCTTGCTATGATTTCATTTTTATCCTTATGCCTAACAATCATCTAATAATAAATGTTCAGGAATCACATACAAGGGTATCCCTCCATTCGCATCTTCAGAAAAGGATCCGATGTTAGGTAAACCATTAATTTATCTTTATCACTTCTGAACTTGCGCTACTACTATTTTTTTTTTTAATGTTCTTCATATTATTGGTTTGACTGTGATCCCAAATCCTCTCAAATTCAAAAAGGAAAAACTTGTTAGGCTAGGATTGTCTAGCATGATAACCGATGCACTTGCCATATCTTTGATCCCTTTCCGAAGGTTTTGGAACCCTATCAGTGCTACTTTTGGCCACAGAAAATGTACTGAAATTCCACTTCTTCATCATTCTATCTTCTGCATTTTATTTTAAGGGAAAAGGTGCAAATATGCCTCTCAACTTTGCGATTAGAGCAGATATACCCCCGTTAAAAAAGTGGTGTATATATACCCTTGCCGTTACAAAATGGTGCAAATATACCCCTACCCTTACACAAATAGAACAAATATACCCTTTTCGCTAACGGGATTTTTTTTAAAAAATCATTTAGCTTATTTTTTAATTAAAAAAATGCCACGTGGCTTTGAAAAAAAGTCTACCCATTTTTTTTAGTATACATTTTTCTAACGCCACATGGTAAATTTTTTTCTGGTGGGTCGGGTCTGATTCGTTTAAGAAAATATCTCCGTGGATTTTAAAAGTCTACCCATTTTTTTAAACGAACCAGACGTGATCCACAAGAAGAAATATTATCATATGGCTTTAGAAAAATATGCCTACTCAAAAAAATGGGTAGACTTTTTTTTTAAAGCCACGTGGTATTTTGTTTAATTAAAAAATAACTTAAATGATTTTAAAAAAAAATTCCGTCAGCAAAAAGTGTATATTGGCACCATTTTGTAACAGCTGGGGTATATGTACACCACTTTTATAACGGGGGTTATATCTGCTCGAAATCGCAAAGTTGAGGGTATATTTGCACCTTTTCCCTTCTTTTAATCTTATTTGTTTCTACTTTTCATTCTGAAATTTTGAGGAGCATGATAACTTTGTTGAAGTTCATATCTTCTACCTTTTGTTGTGAGTTATAAGCGTCTTAACCCTTGCTGAAGTTGCTATCAGCATTCCATTTTCTGAATAATTAGAGCTGCACATTACCCGGTGTTTGGATAGTGGAGGTAAAAACTAAAAAGGGAAGCGAATAGGTTAATTTATGCTCGTCTACATCTTAATCCTTGATTTTCTTTTTCTTGATAAAAAAAAATGTTAGTTAACTTACTTTGTTTAACCTTGATAATTGGCCCATGTACTTGGAAGTTTAATGAATTCAGTTTTTAGCCTTAATCTAATTTACATGGTTCTAATTGTGTATTTATTGTTTACTATGTTTACCGTGCAGAGATGATCATGGACACCATGATCATGAGTCATACTATGGAGATCGTGATACAGATAGCCTAGTCAAGGTGAGAAGTCTGAGAACATAGTTGGTGGATAAGGAAAAGAGGAAAGCATGAAAAGAGGAAAACTAAAGGACGGTTAAGATTGAGAAAGAACACAGAGCTGGTCCCCATAATGCTGCCTTCTTACAATCACTGGGCACAGCCTTTTGAACTAATTTCACAGTGCCCATGCCTGGGGCACTTGTGTGGCATTAGATGTTATTGTATCATGCCATTACGATGACTGGGATATTTATTCTTCTGCAGATGATGGAAGATTTGGTTGCACCTATCAAGTTGGAGTCTCAAATGATTACTTCGGATAATTCGTCTACCAAGCTGGCAACTGGCATAAAAAGACCTGCTCCGGTAACTGGAGGATGCAGAATAGAAGGTTTTGTACGTGTTAAGAAGGTACGCAAATTATTAATGGGAGCCTGTAAGAATAGGTGGACATTTCTTTGTTTTAAAAATATTCTGGTGTGTTAATACGGAGAAAAGGACATGATGAGGCAGCCAACCCAGTTGGAACCCTTCTTAAGCATCAGATATGCTTTTATCCTTGGGATCATTGCATCTCCTCATACTTCCCCCCCTCCTGCAGTTGCAACCAGGTCTAAATCAACACAAGGATGATGGTGGAGATAATGAGAAATATGATGTGTTTTAAGTTTTTTAAAATCTATTCCTGGTATTAAGATTTTTGAAGAGCTCATGCATTATTATCTTGCTAATCTTTTAAAATTTCCAAAAACTAATATATCAGTTTATGTTATGTACTGTTCAGATTCCTGGCAACCTTGTCATATCAGCTCGTTCAGCAGCTCATTCATTTGATGCTTCTCAGATGAACATGTCACATGTAATTCACGGCTTTGCGTTTGGTAAGATAATAACTCCGAAAGTTATGAGTGATATCAAAAGACTGCTACCACATTTGGGTCAAAGCCATGATCGGTTGAATGGAAAGTCATATGTTACTAATCCAAGAGATTCCACAGAAAATGTTACTGTAAGCTTCCTACTTGCCTACTGCATTCCTTTTTTTTTTTGGGTAAGTAATTGTTGAAGAGTGACCATTTCTTCTATAAAGCTTAAACTGTTACAGAGAGCACATTTTATTACTTAGTTATATTCTAACGTGCAGCCTTGATTCTTTTTCATGGCCATGCACGTGGAATTTTTTTAAATAACGGGTGACAGTGAGACTCAAACCCAAGACTTTGCCTGCTTTGATACCATGTTGTAGTGTGTGACCATCTCATCTAAAAGATTAAGCTGTTAGAGAGAGCAGACTTTTATTTACTTAATTATATTCTCAACATTTGAGTTCCCCACATCGGGGGTGTTAAGGGTGATTGGTCTCTTTATAATCTTAGGCAATCACCACCTCTTGAGCTAGCTTTTGAGGTTGAGTTAGGCTCAATGTCCATCTTCTTATCACTCATATTTTATAAATTGTAAAACGACACTCTGTTAAAAATTACCAAGTGTTCAAAGCCCCGATCATATCTAACACGGAATATACATCATTTACAAAGGCCGTGTTGCACCAAAAAGCTATTAAAGAGCCTCATTGTATTTAGATGTTACTGTAACATTGCATGGAAGCAACTTCTACAAGCATGATTGCAAACTGTCAGAAATCAAAACCATTACGGTGACAATGCCAATAATTCCTTTATTAGGATGTCCAACTTACATACTTTTCTGAATCACTAGAATGGTGCATGTGATGATTAAAAGTTATATTTAAAATTTTACATTTTTGCTGTTTTACCGGCTCCAATCTATAAGATCTTACAAAAGTACGAAGAAATTCTCAATTCTCGGTCATGCCTTGATCCACTTTTCCACAAGTTTTGGGTGCTCTTTTATAATATTTATTCAGCTGGTGTGATCATAAAGAATTCCAAGGATAACGAAAAAAAACCTAGCTCACCTTATTATCTTTTTTTGACCTGTAATTTGCAGATTGAACATTTTCTTCAAGTGGTTAAAACAGAGGTGATGACAAGATCTTACAAATTAGTTGAGGAGTATGAGTACACAGCGCATAGTAGTTTGGTTCATAGTCTCCATATACCAGTAGCAAAATTTCACTATGAGCCATCACCAATGCAGGTTTTGCATCAGTTCATTTCATGATTATGTGATAGAGCTCATTACATCCGTTATTTCGGATTCTTATTCTTATTGTTTGTGCTGTGCTGTCAGGTCTTGATTACAGAAAATTCCAAGTCCTTTTCTCACTTTATTACCAATGTCTGTGCTATTATTGGTGGTGTTTTTACGGTCAGTTTCTCCTACTTGCCTCTCCCGTTGCTTCGCACCTTCATTCCGGCTAACGTTTTTATCTGGGCTTTCTTTTGTGTTATCTTCATTGAAATACCCCTACATTCATTCTTTTTGGCTGTTACAGGTTGCCGGCATACTGGACTCGATTCTGCACAACACGATGAGAATGGTGAAGAAAGTTGAGCTAGGAAAGAATTTTTGAGGACATAGTAGACTGATGATAGAAATTTATTTATGCCATATATTTAAGCTGGATATACGATTGAAAATTATACTATATTAGATATTCTCTTTGTTTGCAGTGAGTGTTGAAAGCATTTTGCTTCCAGCAGGAGTTCTGCTGATCAGCATTATGTGATATGTCCAGTTAAATATGTAGAATGTGGTTTTGTTTTAGGTTCATATTTCAATAAGTGCACCAGATCCTTAAACTAGGAAACTAGTATTTGTGGATGATTGAATCAAGGCGGAAGACCTGTAAAGCTGTTCTAATAAGGGGTACTCTATTCTATATCCACACAAAATAAACAGAAGAATATTTATTTCTCTTTTTTGTACATTCGTCTTACAATATTGAGAAATAAACCACGCAAAAACTATACACAACATTAAGATTTATTCATTTTCATCGTAGAACCAAACAGATACAAACCAATCTGCCCTTTACTCCGAGCTACATTCACCGTGAGCAAAGTAGGAAAACCATGAAATATAAAGCCCAAAAATGAAAAACAAAAGAACAACAATCAAATACAAACAACTCCATCAACTCTTCATCAGAATCCTAGAATGATGGAAGAACCAATAAAAGCTGCAGTGGATCCAACAAAGCTCAAGACCATTGACGAAGCGCCATTCTTAGAATGAGGGGGCGTTGATTCTTGTGAAGGTGCTGCAGTTGGGTTGATCTCAACTGAGCCAGTGGGTGGTGACGATGGTGCCTCCTCGCCGGAGGGGGCCGGAGACGGAGGAACATTTGCTGATGGAGAAGGAGGTACTGTTTTGTTAAAATTTGCTGATGGAGAAGGAGAAGATGCTACTCTTTCGTTGCTTTTGCTTCTATTTGCCATGACAATAACATGCAACTTTTGATTCTTGACACAGTTGTCATGAACCCCACTGATGAAATAGTATGGCCCAGAGTGGTCAAATTTGACCACACTGTGTCCATCACTGTACTTCTCAATAGGTGAAGCAATGTTGCAATTGTCAAAGTCTGCCTTGTTTACAAGAAGCACTGAGTCTTTATCAGCAGGGTAGTTAAAAGCTGCCAAGGCAAAATGAGAAATGGTGTCAGAAACAAACTTGTGCACGGTCCAGTCCGAGGTGAATCCATGATCTAGAGTTAGTGGATTATGAATAAATGTAATCTTATTCAGCGTCGGATGTAGCCGGAGGCGGATCTAGGATTTAAATTCTAAGGGTTCAACATCTCAAATTTTTAGCACTAACCCATTATATTTCTAAAGTTAGGGGTTCATATCTACTATTTATTATAATTTTAGTAATTTTTTACACATAAATTTATACCCTGCATCGAAAGTTTGGGGTTCAATTGAATCCCAAGCTATAGTGTTCCATCCGCCTCTGGATGTAGCCTTAGTGTTACGGGTTCAACTGAACTCACAATATTTTTGACATGAAAGATTGACATGTTAATATGTGAAGAACAACACTTTTTACATCTAAACTCATAATTGTAAAAGTATAATGAGTTCAATGCTAAGAATTTTAAAGACCGAATCCATCAAGAATAATGGATTTGTCTCTAATCTTATGATATGTATTTATTTTAGAGTTTCTTTTTTATATGCATATATAATTTGAGTTTAAAGTAATGTATTGACGTGTGAGATCTGCCTTTGAGTCAAGAGAGATCAAAATTAAAAATACGAGGGTAAGAGGCTATCCCAAAACAAATATGGGATCTTTTCACAAATACCGGCCCGATTTAGTAGAGTATTCACTTTTTCGAACCGATATACATAGATTACAATGATTATACACATGCGCCTGCTATTTTTAGTTTAATTGATTGGGTAGACAGCTATTTAAGTTAATTCAACAAAAATATTGGAGCTAAAGTTTGGGAGTGAATATAAAGGTAAAAAATTGAAATGGAATTTAAACCATTTTTTTGCGTGGATTGCCCTTCTTTTGGGGTGGTCTTTAAATTTTGCCCTTCAAATTTGTGGTCTTTAAAATTTGCCCCTCATATTTGTGGTCTTTAAGTTTTGCCCTTTGCTTGGAAAGGTGGGCGAATGCATGAAGTTCTAGGTTCGAACCCCCGCTCAGGCATAAAATAAAAAACTAATTTCGCCAGGCAGGACTGGGGGAGTGTATGCCGGATCCAGCATACAATCTTTAAGGAAAAGCTAAAGTTATGCCGGATCCGGCATAACTAAAAGTCTGCTCCATGAGGCAGAATTTTTCCTAAGACATAGTTTAGTTATGCCTTATGGGGCAGAATTTTAGTTAAGGCATAACAAAATTATGCCCCATAAGGCAAGAACTTTTCTTAAGGCATAAGCTTTGCCTTATAAGGCAAAGTTTAAGTTATGCCTTAAGGAAAAGTTCCGCCTTATGGGCATACTTTTAGTTATGTCTTTGGGGCACACTTTTTAGTTAAGGCATAACTAAAAGTTTACCTTGAAAAGTAAAAAAAAAAAAAAATATATATATATATATATATATATATATATATATGCTTCAAGGCAAAGTCTGCCGGAGGGGTAAACACAACTAAAAGTCTGCCCCCTCCGGCAGACTTCTAGTTAAACACAACTAAAAGTCTGCCCCCTCCGGCAGACTTCTAGTTAAACACAACTAAAAGTCTGCCGGAGGGGGCATAGCAAAATTTAAACTTTGCCTTATAAGGCAAACTTTTAGTTATGCCTTAAGGAAAACTTACGCCTTATGGGGCATACTTTTAGTTATGTTTTATGGAGCACACTTTTAGTTAAGGCATTATTAAAAGTTTACCTTGAAAAGTTAAAAAAAAAATACGTATATATGCTTCAAGGCAAAGTCTGCCCCCTCCGGCAGACTTTTAGTTAAATATGACTAAAAGTCTGCCGGAGGGGGCATAGCAAAATTTAAACTCTGCTTTGCAATTTTTTTTTAAATTTTTGATTGAGCAGGGGTTCGAACCCGGAACCTATGGATTTTAGCCGAAGGGCAAAATTTAAAGACCACAAATATGAGGGACAAAATTTAAATAACACCCCAAAAAAAGGGCAATTCGCAGAATTGCCCAATTTAAACTTACATAAAGTGTCATCAATTTGGAATCGACTCCTCTGGGCCCATTGGTCGTAATTATTGGCATTTGGATCCATAGGGACACTCCAATCTCCTGAACCTCCAACTTTGTGCTCATAACAATTGGCATTTTGTAACAACATCAAAATATTTAGCAGGCCCAAAATACAAAAGGCTTTTCTATTTAATCTTGAACTTGTTTGAGCCATTGGAGAAAATGAAAGAACACAAAAAACTAACTACGTACTTAATAAAATTGCAATCAAGATCTTAGCAGAAAATGTTGAATGAAATATAAAACTATTTGGGTGATGAGAATGTAGAAAAATGAGGGATATTTGTAGGTGCAATTTGAATGTAACTTTACAAGCTGTGGCAGTGAAGCTTTAGCTTCTTTTTGTTATTCTTCACCTTTAGATTTCTTAACTACTATTGCAAAGCATAAAGCCAAAGAGAGGAACTTCTTGTTTTTGAGCACTTTTTAGTAACTTATTTTGGGTTTATTCTTTCCTTGAACATAATCAAGAATTTTCAAATCTTGTAAGTTGAGTTGTGGAATATGCCAAAGCAAACAAGTCTCTTTTAGCACATATATGAGAAAAATTTATTGGGATCACAACGTTGGAAAAAGAGAGGTGGAGTATATAGGTAGACGAAGTATTTTTCTATCTAAAGGTCTGTCTAAAGGTGTGTTTGGTACGACCCAAAAATATTCCTGCGGATAATGTTTTATTTATGTACGCCAAAGTTCGATTTCTTCTTTGCCGCTACACAATCAAGGAGAGAGGGAAAAATAGATTGATTGCTCAGATGAGTTATCTAACTTGGGGCTGCATATCAATCGGTTCGGTTCGGCTTTAAAAGTTATCGATTCAACATATCGGTTATCAGTTTGTAGACATGTTAAACCGTTAAGATATCGGTTAATCGATTGTTGTTTGTTATCGGTTCGGTTATCGGTTTAGCTGTTAAGATTTCACACAAAAAAATTCAAGAACAAAGAACCCATTTTCAAAATTGAAAGTAGCTTCAGCTCCTAAGACTATGCCGAATAAAATAATACAATTGAAATAGAAGGACGTAAACAAAATTGGACCAACTAAAGATGTGATTTTATCAAACTTGTCACTGCAAACACCGATGCATAAGGGAAATAAGAAACATTCTTCAGGCATTTACATAACATCAGTTAGCAATAACTTGTCTAGCACCACCAGAGTAATACAAAAACACAGAAACAAAGAGTGAGAATTGAAAGCAATGTAGATTGTAGAAGAAGTAAAAGATAGTTTACGTTGGGCTTGAGTCTTGCGAGTTGGAGGAGAAGGGTTTCTGAAGTTGAAATCGCCGCTTGAGAGACTGAGTTTATGAAGTGGAAATCAAGTGAATTATAAATCTAGTCAAGTGACTTTATATATGGAAGGGTAGAATTATAATTAAATAAATGGTTATCGGGTCATCGGTTCACCCGTTAACAAAATTGACCAAACCGTGACCCGACCTGTAGCAACCCCTTGGGAGGATGCTACTAATCGAAATTTATCCATACTAATTAATTTAAATATTCCTCCCGAAAGTATTTTTAGCAAAATAGACTAATAACTAAATTTAAGGATAAAATTTATTTGACGACATGCTCACGAGTAGAACAAAATAATAAATGCATATGTATTTGAGCGTACCACAAAATGTAGAAGAAACAAATTTAAAACAATGAATTTATCATGTGGTAACGGAAATAGGCCCATATGAACAAGTTTCCAAATACGACATTTCAACATAATAGGATCTAAAAGAAACCTAAAAAAAAAAACAAATAGAAATATCCAATCATAAAAATGGACAACACCTATTTTGAGTTAAGTAAACACTTTAGAATTCATCAAACACGTAATAGAGAAATATTTTTCATGCTACAACATCCAAGGCTCATACCAAGCATGAAATTCAACTTCCAATCTCAAATACAAACTAGTTAAATTCCCAAGTTCAACACAAGTACTGAATTTAAAATATTACAAACTTGGGCATGGAAACTCCCAAAATAGTCAAGTCATTCATCAAAACCAAGTTACAAAATATTAGCATCATGACCCAAATTTCATTTAAAAGTGCATATCTAAGTGTATCACATGGATCACGTACAAGTCCCCAAAAGTATATAAAATGAACATGTTCATGCAAATGTGATCTTCATCTAAGCATCCAAAGAGTCTACTTCAAATGGTCATCCTCAAGTCTCTTTCGGTACATCACCTACGATAGTAACAAACTATCGCTAAGCATAAAGCTTAGTGGCACATAGATTTAACTAACATTTAATATAAAAATATAATGTAAGGAGTACAAGAAGAAATTTGTCACGTCCCAAAATACCCCTAGACGTGATTGACACCCAGCACACACCACCGGCCAGGCGAACCATATTTTCATATCTTAACCATTTACGAAAGCACTAAAAGAAAATAAGTGCAGGTGCAATAACGTTATTAATGATAAAAATGCGAAATAGTCGCCCACCAAATCCATAATCGATTTATGAAAACCAATCAACGCTACAATAAAAAAAAAAATCTCTAGCCCACATCCCACGCTAAGACCATGGAGCATCTAACAGAGTTACATGAGTTTGAGTATAGGGCATGTAAACCCAAAATAAAAGAAATAACTGGAAATAAACTAGATAAAGCTGAAATGACTGCCTCCACGAACAATGCGGTGGCTCACCTCAGCAACAAAATCCACTCATGAAGTCTTCAATTACCAGCCTCGTTCTCAACGACAGTATCTGCATGGACATGCAGGTAAGGAGTGAGTTATACATAAATATAACCTAGTAAGATCCTCGACCCGCCACTTCAAATACTCCTGGAACAAGTGTTAGAAAATACAAACACACAACAAGCACAAAAAATATCATGCACATGAATATATCATTATATAATAGCAACCAAGGTTCAAACCACTGTTTATCAAATATATTATATATCTCAACACAATTTACACTACGAACCGTCATAAGTGGCAGTTAAATAATTAGTCAACACTATGAATCCACGACAACATACACAATGTGCCAAATATGTCAGGAAGCATACACAATGCTAAGGGAAGCATACACAATGCCCCAATATCATCAAGAAGCATACACAATGCTAAGAGAAGCATACACAATGCCCCAATATAATCAAGAAGCATACACAATGCTAAGGGAAGCATACACAATGCCCCAATATCATGGCTCACAGCTATATCAAATCACAAAATAATTTATAAAGAGAGTTTTTAGATTATTTGAAAATAAAGTATATGCGGTTGGCCTTAAGGACCACCGATTCTGCCAAGCACACGCTCGCCCCAACACATGAATCAGGCAGACAAAACATATTTTTAAAACGGATTTTGAAAAGCAAGTACCCAAAGCTTAAAGTCTCACTTACCTCAAATTCACAATTCAAGCACACTTCTCAATAAATCAAAACTACGTTCTTGAGTCTCCGGATTGCCTCAAACTACACAAAAACGGATTTAGAATGGTCAAAACCCTTAGGGTAAAACACTTCTATATTTTTAGAGGCTTAAACGGTTAAAGTCAAATTTTAAAGGACGAAAACGCCCTCTGGTCAATGTGTTCAAAACCCGACAAGACTTATGTTTTCGGAAAGGCCTTAACGAGAGGATTCCAACGATATATAGAAGTCTAAAATCCGACGCTATTTGCCCTTTCAAATCAATGATTTTGGTTGAAGAACCCTAAAGATAAACTTTCTCAATTCCTCAAAATATCCCCATGTTTTCACCATAAAGATTCACCCATAATTATGTAATAAACTTAAATAAAATATTAGAGTCATTACCTTGATGATTTGGGATGAAAGTTCTTATTTTTATCCCCTCTTTTTCTTTCTTTTTCTCCCTTTCTTTTCTTTTTTCATACAGGTTTTTCTTTTCCTCTGTTGCTAGTTTCTTTTCTTTCTTTGTGATGCTTCAGCTTTTCTGATTTCTCACGCTGCCATCTCCCTTATTTTTATCCCCTCTTTTCTTTCTATGTATTTCTTTTCATTGGGCTTGGCCCATTTATCTCCCTTTAATTCCCTTTTTTTTTTTCCACACTCTTATTCTCCTTTTCTTTTATTTAATACCACTTAATTCTTCTATTTTTTTCTATTTTGATTAAATACCAAAATAACCCCTAATTTAATATGGGTTATTACAAAATTCTAGGAATAAGCTTGTCAAAATCACCATCAAGAACTAAATGAAGGTACAATCCTTTCAAGGAAATAAAATATCAAATATCAAGTTATCAATATTCAAAATCTCAAATATCAACAAGCTTTCCAAAGCAAATCCAAGAAAGTTCACCATTTGGTTAATTTCGCCCAACACATACATCATGCAATCACATCAAAGCACAATCGAATAACAAGAAGGACCGGAGTCTCAAATCAAGTAGGGTCGTCACCCAATAATCAAGAGGATCAAGAACCATGTTGAAAGTGGCTTTCCCATTTATACTTAAGATGGACCAAGATCCATAACTAAGATGAAATGTGAATCCAAAGTCAAGATGGGACAAGATCTGAATAATCTCAAGAGGCATGCCAATATAAGTGACAAAGTCACTATCACAAGAAGGACAAAGTTCCAACGAGAATGCAATAATGCTCAAGCAATCCGTATATGTGGGCGAGTTGGTTTGTCTTATAAAAGCATTCCACATGATACGAAATGATATTCAAAGTTGCCGAGTGACTCAAAGTATTCATACTCAATTAAACATAGGGAAATAAGTATTTAACTAGCAACAACCGAATAGGATAGCAAATTAAAGTAAAGACAAGTTTTACCCAAGCTTAAGATATTCAAAATACTTCAACTAAATAAAATGTGAAATTCAAGAATATGTGCAAACCTTGGAGCTTTAGTGCCTCTAAAGCTCAAAGAAAAACACCAAGAAGTTACAAATCCCTAAAGCAACGATCAAGCACTTATATCGACTTCCTTAGCTTTTACAAGAGCTTTTTGTACCACAAGATTGATTGAACTTCTTCACAAACCTAAAATCTAGGATTTTTTAAACAAGGCTTAACCCGTATTGATTCTTGATGGCAACATTCCAAAATATATTCAAAGCATGACAACTAGAAAGATCTTGATGATAGTTGGAGAGTAACTTAGGTGGATTGAGATTTCTAATGGAGGGTTAGGACTTAGGAGAAGAACAAGTAGAAAGTGGGGGTGAAAGAAATGATCTGTTCTTTTTGAGATAGAAAGGTAGTACCCTTTTTTATCAAATGGGTCCAACTAATGAGCTTCAACATCCAAAAAAATATGACAAGTCTAAATTTTTATTTTTTTTCCAAACAAAAACTAAAATTTTAAATTCAAGAAAAATAATAAAAAATATTTACTACAAGAGCAAGATTATTTAAATGTCAATAATAAATTTAGGGTGTTCCATGACCCAATAAGCCAATAACCAGAACGCACCACCCAATACTCGAACCAGTATCCCATTAACCCGAACCATTAACCTAATGGTTCGGGTTATTGATTTAACCGTTAATATACACAACCCTAATCTAACTAATGCAAATTGTGTATGACAATATATTTCTTTCTTTTATTACAAAAGGAAAATCACTTTGTTACTTATATATCACCCATAAAGCCGTCTTAGGCGAAAATTGATATTTTCAACATCATTTAATGACGTGGAAAAAATAAAAAATAAAAGCATAAAAACTCACTCAGGTGTACTAAAGTCACTAATGTTAGGGTTTTGCTCTGATTTGCTTACTATATTTGAGTTTTACTTTTCACTTGAAGGAAAGTCAAAGTATAACCATAATTGCTTTACTTTTCCTGAAAGGAAAATATAATTCTTTTCCATATTTGGCTAGTCCTTTTCTTGGAGGTAAATGTTTGGATCTCTATATATAGAAAAATCTCTCTCATACAATAGAAAAACACAACAGCATCCACAATGTAGTCACTAAAGAGTCTTATTTATGGGGAGATTATTCTCTCCATAGTTTTTAATGCTTTCTTTTAAATTAGGTTTTTTAATATGTAGGTCACTTGACCAAACCCTATTAAAATATTATGCCATTTTAGTATATTTCCATTATCTTTTGATTTATCGTTGTTCAAGGTTTTCAATTATAAGCTTCCGTACGACGTCCTGATTATTTCGATCCCAATAAGTGGTATCCGAGCTAATGGTTCAACAATGGTTCAACGAGGTTGAAGACAGGTACAAGGTGGATCAGCTCAAGTTGCAACCAATTCGACGATAATGAAGATTTTTGTCCCAAAAAAAAAAAAAGATATCTGAAGTATTACATGTGGAGACAATTTTCAACAATCCTGCTGCTGCATATTTTTAAAACAAAAACAACTTTTAACTCATGCTTACTTTAGCGCATGAGCTCCAACTCATGCTTACTTTTAACGTATGAGCTCAAATTTTCAACCTTTGCTTACTTTAAACGCTTGGGCCAATTTCAACCCATGTTCACTTTTAATGCATGGGCTCCATTTTTAAGGCACAAGGCTCAAATTTTTAACCCATGTCTACTTTTAACCATAGCAAGCAGCAGTGATGAAGATTATGTGAAGAAGACGGATCAACTTTTGTCAAGAAAATCCAGGCCAAAAGGGGAAATTTGTTAGGGTTTTGCTCTGATTTTCTTACCATATTTGAGTTTTACTTTTCAGTTGAAGGAAAGTCAAAGTATAACCATAATTGCTTTACTTTTCCTGAAAGGAAAATATAACTCTCTTCCATATTTGGCTAGTCCTTTTCTTGGAGGTAAATGTTTTGGATCTCTATATATTGAAAAATCACTCTCATACAATAGAAGAACACAATAGCATCCACAATGTAGTCACTAAAGAGTCTTGTTTATGGGGAGATTATTCTCTCCACAATTTTTAATGTTTTCTATTAAATTATATTTTTTAATATGTAGGTCACTTGACCAACTCCGATTAAAATATTATGCCATTTTAGTATATTTCCATTATCTTTTGATTCATCGTTGTTCAAGGTTTGCAATTATAAGCTTCCGCATGACGCCCTGATTATTTCAATCCCAACAACTAAATGAACCAAAAAATCAAAACCTGATCCATTCGATGGCTTTTATTTAGGTTGAAGTTAAATTGAAAAAGAATATTAGAACTTGAAGTTGTACACTCACATGAAAATAAATTGAGTTTTGTGAGTGAAAACTTGAAAAACTCCTAAAACAATATGCAAAATTCAAATTTTTAAAATAAAAAATAGAGATAATGAGTCAATTTACAAACAAAAACTTATTCAAAATAATCTCCAAATATTATTTCAAATCTTATTAGTGGTAAAACGGCTTTGTAAGAATTAGAATCAATAGAACAACTCAGTGGAAATTACTACTTCCATAAGAAAAAACAATAAAAGAAACATAAAAGCCAAAAGGAAAAAGAACAAAAAAGAAAAGAAAAGAAAGGAAAGGTGATTGGGTAATAACACAGTTTCATTTTCAGTTGAACAGGCTTGGACAAAGCAGTCCGTATAAAAGGAAAGTTCTTTCACTTTTGAGTTGTGGGCCAGTTGACTGCTACCTATAATTGACACAAAGTCCTAATGATTTCAGACCAATAATATCGTGGACCATTTCCTACCCCTGCCCCAATCAAATTGACCAATTCATGAACACCTGCCAAATTTCGAACCCATAAAAATAATGTTTACCAATCACTTTTCCATCATATATTGAAGGGAAAAATACCCTCTACTTTGTTAAAAGAGCTAAAAATATAATCCCTTACAAATTTGGGTAAAAAATATCTCTTCTATCATTAAAGTTTTCAAATATACCCCCATCTTAATAGAAATTCCCAACATATTCCGATTGTATTTTTAAACCCGACTCAACTAAATAAAAAATTCATATGAGTTACCCGCTCCTGTGCCTAGTGGCTCCAGATGTAGTACTTGGGAACAAGTTGTTCGCATATGAGTTTTTTATTTAGTTGGGTCAGATTTAAATAGAGCGGATTTAAAAATGAAATCGGGTTATGTTGGGAATTTCCGTTAAGACAGGAGAATATTTGAAAACTTTAATGACGGGAGGGATATTTTTCATTCAAATTTATAATGAAGGATATTTTTAGCCCTTTTCCCAAAATAGAGGAGCATTTTTTTACCCTTTTCCCTATATTGAAATATAATCATTATCGTAAAATTTTAAATTTTGCATGCGTGAAACTTGAAACTCCATGTTTTTTTTTAATTACAATAGTTGAAAATGATTATTATTTATAAATTTTACACGTTCAAATACTGACTCGGGGCCTGAGTATAATGCTGAGTCAATTCGAAACTCGAATCAACTTATTTGGATTAGCTTGATTTTGATTTTTGATCAATGTTTGGTTTGATCCATGGCAATTCGGGTTATACTTAATTAAAGCTCGGTGGAATGAAGACTCATGCTTCGCTCGACATGACTCTTAAAAGCATAAATATTTATTTCACTTGACATGACTCGTAAAAGCATAACTCTTTATTCTTTCATGTAGTGCCGAGGTTACTTTTGCACCATTTTATAAATAGGGACAAAAGTACTGCAAATAATCCTATTTATGCAAATCACATGTCAAAATTTCACCAAAGTTTGGCTCAATCGAGCTCGAGCTCTACCTCGATTGGACTAACTAAATCGGCTCACTTGACTCGTATAATGATTAACTTAAAATTAAATTACATTGATTAAACTAGTTACGGAGTATTAAGTAAATTAATAGTATGTCAATTTAATAATTGACTCAAAATCTTAATGATTTAAGACCAAACCTATGGTAGACCATTTCTAACCCCTGCCCCAATAAAATTGACCAATTCATGAACACCTGCCAAATTCAACGCACAAAAATGATGTTTAATGATCACTTTCCGATCATACACGCGAATCAACTCATTTGGATTAGCTTGAGTTGGATCAGTGTTTGGATTGATCCATAATGATTCAACCTTAAAAGCTAGCTCAAGAGGAGATGATTGTCTAAGGCCTCATTTGTTTGCACTTAATAGACGTCTGAATCTGAATGGTTCAGACCTTAGGCCATTAAGTGCATTTGTTTACATTAAGATATAAGCACTTATTTGATCTGAATAGGTCTTAATCATTAAGATCTTGAACAAAGTCTTAATATCATTAAGAGGTACCCACTCTAAACCTCCCACCCCCCACCACCTACCCCCTCCCCCCTCACCACCAACACCACCCCAACCCTCTCATCCCCACCTACCCACCACCCACTCCACCCCCACCCTTACTCCCACCCCACAACCCATCCATCCATCCAGCCCTAACCCTACCCCTACACAACCTCCACCCACCCCCAACCCTACTTCCTAGACACCTTCCACCCACCCCCTAAGACTACCCCCACGCACCATCAACACCACCCCAACACCCCCCATCCCCACCTACTGACCCCCAACCTTACCCCCTACACACCCTTCACCCACCCCCAACCCTACCCCCTACACACCATCCACCCACCCCCAACCTTACCCCTCACCCACCATCAACACCCCCCACCCACCACCACTACAAACATTTCATCATTACTAACAAACATAAATGTTTCATTTTTTTATCAAATAGTATTTTTATTTTATTAAATTTGTATTTATTTTCTAATATTTAGTTACTTTCTTATTTGAATTATATATTTATTATTTTTAAATAAATTCATTATGCACATTCAGATGTCGAAAAACAAACAATCTTAATCATTCAGTGTTCAGATCTAAGGACAACATCTTAATCATTCAGATGTGCATTCAAATTTAGATGTTTTAATCTTAATGAAAACAAATGAGGCCTAAGTTCATATAAGCTAACCAGTTGTCCGTTCCCAAATAAATGTGAGACTCTAACCCACTCTAACAGTGCAAATCACCCGTCGTAATTTCATGAATTCGGTTTAATTGAGCTCAGGCTCGACTGAACCAACTAAACCAGCTCACTCGAATCGTGTAGTGATGACTTTAAAATTATATTACATTTACTAAGCTCATTATTAAGTAAATTAATAAATATGTCAATTTAATAATTGACCCAGAATCTTTAATGATTTAAGACCAAAACTATGGTTGACCATTTCTAACCCTTAGCCAAGTCAAAATTGACCAACCCACGACTAACCAGCCCAATTCAGACACTATTCCTTCTTATTTTCTCCAAAAGATCAACAGATTTCAAACACACGCGCCACCGTCAGCGCGTGTCATAAAATAGTTCCAACAAATAAAATAATAATCCACTTTTTAGTAGTAGTTGCTCGATCCCACGTCTTTCTCGCTAACTCTGAGAGTGAAATGTCACCTCCATTACTCATTAACTACAACAACAATTATTCAACTGTAAACACAAATACCTACCAAAAAAAAGAAAAACATTTAGCCAATTATATGTAAATTAGAAAAAAAAAATACTTTTTTTTTTTTTGATATTTCGTTTGTTTCTTGAATCTCTGTCAAATGGGTAGTCACAAAAGCAATTATATGATCTGGGTATGTCACATTTTGTTCTTGTTGTAACTCTGATTTGGGTTCTTGAGCTGCAGTTATTGGGTTTCCAAGATTGAATTTTTTTTTAGTTAATCATATGGTAGAGTAGAAAAAATTACTTTTTTTGTTGTTGATATTTTGTTTGTTTCTTGAATCTCTGTCAAATGGGGGTCCCATTTTGTTCTTCTTGTTGAAACTCTGATCTTGGTTCTTGAGCTGCAGCTATTGGGTTTCCAAGATTAAGTTTTTTTTGGTTATTTGAGGAGTTTTTAAGTTAGCAAGTTTGGATATTTTCAAGAATGTGGAGGGACCCTGGAGCTCCAGCTGATTCTTTTTACCAGGTTCGCCCTGAATGTACAGATGTTCCAAAAACAAGATTCAGAATCAAGGTTAGTAAAATATTCAATTTTGATGCTATGGGGTATTGTATTACATTTTGTGTTTTTGAATAGATTTTATGGTCTTATGTTAGAAGCTTTTCACTGGGTATGTTGTATGATAGAAGCTTTTTCTTATTTTATTTCGTATGATCAGTGGCGGAGCCAGGATTTCCGCCGAGGGGGTTCAAAATATAAAAAAATAAACATACGAAGAAGTCTAAGGGGGTTCAACATCTACTATATATACATAAAAAATAATTTTAACCTTATAAAAATAGTATTTTTTTCCGCCGAGGGGCTTCGGATGAACCCCCTCGGCATAGTGTGGCTCCGCCACTGCGTATGATGAAGATATGAAATAAGCTTATATGAAGAAGTTTGGGATTAGTATGGCCAACCGTTTGGGATTGAGGTGTAATTGTTGTTGTATGTTAGAAGTTTTTCTTGAAAAATTAGTCATTAGTTGATGTATTGTCTCATGTTGTGGGATATATAGAGATGATTGAAAAGATCATGTGTTTTGTTGAGATAAAAGATGCTTATTTATCAGACCTTATGATTGGGTTCTAAATGGGGATCATCAACTGCAATGAGCCAAGATTTCAACTCCATGGGTTCTGAAATTTAGACTGAAGATTTCAAGTGCTAATAACTGGGTTCTAAATTTAATATGTGTACATATTTAATGAATTTATTAACATAAATACACTATTTGAGCAAAAGCTACTGGATTCAGTCGAACTTGTATCTGGGCTTCCACCTCCACCCCTGGTTGTGAAGACTTCCAATAATGCATAAACGTTTTCCGTATGGTTTGCTCCTCAGTATTTGATAGTGACATAAGGCATTATTGTTTGAAACATTTTTCAGTTTGCATTCAGATGGTATAGTTGGGAGTGGAACTTGGTCTAAGGTTACCTGGTTTTGAGTTGGGGAAAAGGGAATATTCTCCTGAATTTGCTTTTACATGTTTCAGAAGCTGCTACTGACATTAAACTATCTGTTTTTCTATTCCTTTAATTCCAGACAAATAATCCCTTTCTTTCTCACTCCTTAACCTGGCGAATCAGTGAATTCAATTGGACAACACTTCCGGGTTTATGAAATTATGAGGCTGGAGTGCAACATTTAATGAGTAACTTTGCATGATGATTTTCATATAACAATAGTTCCCTGTTTGTTCCATAACGCTTGTGGACAGATGGTTGTTCAAAAGTAGTGCTTACATTTCTCTTGAATAAGTTGAACTCCTTAGTTACACCCCCACCAGCAACCCCAGTATTTGTGTTGCTAGATATATATTATCTATTGATTTACTTATTCAGGCTGGGAAAACCTTAAGTGCAAGGAAATGGCGTGCTGCATTTACATCAGAAGGTTATCTTGACATTCGCAAAACACTAAGTCGAATTTATCGTGGGGTAAGTTTGACTTATTGGTGTCAAAATTTGTGTAGGATCACGTGATATATGATCCTTTATAGTTCTATTCTACGGTTTTATTACGCTCACTGATTTTCTTTTTTCCTTTTTCGGTCTTTGTGGTACTGATTCAATGAATCCGCATTACATATAAATTTGTGGCAAGATGATTAGCATAGTAGTCTTTTAACTATCAAGTATCTAACACTATAGGGGATTCATCCATCAATTAGAGGTGAAGTTTGGGAATTTTTACTGGGTTGTTATGATCCAAAGAGCACATTTGAGGAAAGAGAGCAGATACGGCAACGGAGGAGGTAATTTACTTTCTGTATTGCCTAAGTTTGGCAAATGTATCGAGCACTTGAATTTTTCCATTTTACAACACTTAACTATTACTTTGAGAAGAGAATCATTGGTTTGACTGATGAACTACGTGGGAAATAGACCTTCTTTCTTTGATTTGAAGCAAGATTTCTCTTCCCAGTAGCAGGCGACCCCTCGCATTTTCTTCTTTGAGTTGGCCTATCAGAAAGAAAAAAACAAGTGGATGCGCTAGATTTTATCATTTTCATTGCAAGCTAATCACTTGATTTTAACAGAGTAACATGGAAGTTTTTTACTGTTGGAGGATAATTTACCATTCCTGAGTATAAATTAACACTGATCCATATCCAATTTCCATGCCCTATTCTTGACCTGGATTTCTATTGTGTACATTCAGGTCCCAGTATGCTGTACTGAAAGAAGAATGCCGCACGATGTTTTCCATGATCGGAAGCGGTAGTTTTATTACTGCACCTGTAATTACTGAAAACGGTGACCCAATCCTTGATCCTATTACTCTCCAAGAGGCACAAGCAGCAAAGGAATTAAGTTCCGGTGGTCAGCAAAATGGTAATCCTGGATGTGAAATGGTAAAGGAGCACGACAAAAGAATAATCCAGTGGAAACTCTCATTACACCAGATAGGTTTGTTATTTATATAGATTGCATTTGCTTGTTAAAGATTCAATATATTTTTCTTTGTATCCTTCTCTGAAAGTGTTTACCTACTGACATTTTTCTGGTGGCAAATCAAGTACTTGTTGGTTCTCTTTCTCTTCAGGTTGTTTGAATAGTAACGATTCAATCTGGTATATGTGTTTATGCTAGGGCTCGATGTTGTTCGCACCGACAGGACACTTGTCTTTTACGAGAAACAGGAGAATCTAGCCAAGCTTTGGGATATTCTGTCTGTGTATGCGTGGTTTGACAAAGATGTTAATTATTGTCAAGGTGGGTTGTCATATTATCTTTGAGATATGAAATTTTTCAGTATTTTACCTCTCTTTGATCCGATAATTGCTGACCACAGGGAAATGGCTTTTATCTGTAACAGTTCAAACTTAGCATGTGTTTGTAAAAGCTTTTATACTAGTTTCAGTTATCTATTCCTTGTTTTTACCCTTTTGGCTATGTCTCATGCAATATGCTTATGGTGGGGATCAATAGGTTTCAGGCATAAAGAAAACATTTGCATGCACTTAATTTTGAATGTTTCTCTCTAGGTCAAATGAATGCATATTTGTTGATAAATTATTTTAAAAAGGTGAAGCCAAGTGATATCATCAGCATTATCTATATCAAGTTATCAGCTCATACAATAAAAAAATCCTCCAACTAATCAAAAGAGAAAAATAAAAAAAATAAAAACAGCATTTGTTCTATATTCTTCTTTCAATGCATTAGAGTCTCCTTATTCTTTTTGTTTTTTGCAGTTGTTTCTCATTTTTCTCTACTGAATATTAAGCTCTTGATAATGCTGTGCAGGAATGAGCGATCTCTGCTCTCCCATGATTATTCTTCTTGATAATGAAGCCGATGCATTTTGGTGCTTTGAACGCCTAATGAGGAGACTGGTAAATATTAAAATTTCTGTACTCACAGAACCTGTTTCATCATTGTAATGGCGTAAATCATATTTTCCAACATAAGATAAAGAGTATCTTGTTCCTTTTCGAAATATAAAAAGTATCTTGATATGGCACTCAGGTTGTGTAAAAGATAATATTTAAAAATTAGAATCACCAAAAAGACATTTTCCAAATACTAAAAAGAAGAAGTACTCGATTAATATGGGATTAGATTATTTTCTAAAAAAAATTATCCGAAGATTATGCCTCATTTGTAAAGTGGAAATGCCATACTCCAATAGCTATATTTTGAGTTGCACCTTCAATTATTGGTGTCACTGTATGGATTATGCTTTTTGCAGTTCTAGTGACTAATATCAAGTGTTGTGTGAAATTTTAAAGAGAGGAAATTTCAGATGCACCGAGAGATCTGTCGGGGTGGAAGCGCAGCTAAGTAATCTAGCTTCAGTAACACAAGTTATTGATCCTAAACTTCATCACCACTTAGGTATGATCTTTCCCCTTTAATATATACGTACAGATTCCAGTAAGCAGACGTCGTCTCATTTCTTCTTGAAATACTAACATTGGATCTCATTCTGATCTTGCCCCACAGAGACATTAGGTGGAGGTGATTACCTATTTGCTATTCGGATGCTCATGGTTTTGTTCCGTCGAGAATTCTCTTTTGGCGATTCATTATATCTTTGGGAGGTAGGATTACTCTCTTGAATAAAATGAGAATTGACATAACTAGCCGCCCACCAAAATAACAGCCAACGAATGTATATTTTCTTGTATATTAGTGTATAAAAAATATATTAATGTATAATTTACATAAAATACACATTTTTGATACATAATAGCGCATATTTTTTGTACATTTGGGTAGCGAATGTAATTATTTTTGGCCGACCGGCCAAAAGTGTAACATCTGGACCTGCTAGTTGATGGCTTTTCCATTTGGTTGTCTGAAAAGTAACTTTTGATTTGAATTTATCATTCCTTCCTATGATGCGCATGTATACACATATATGATCTTCCTATTATTCTTTTATCATGTTTAAATTTTTAATTTCTCGGTCATCACCTTTTTCGCAACAGATGATGTGGGCCCTGGAGTATGATCCCGACTTGTTTCTTATGTACGAAGACCCTGACTCTGCTGAAAAATCTGAAGGATCAAAAGGAAGAGCAAAATCGACACGCCAGTGTGGGAAATTTGAAAGAGAGAATTTGAAAAATGGAGGCAAAGGTGCTGAAGCTCCCCTCCCAATTTCCGTTTTCCTAGTAGCTAGTGTTCTAAAAGACAAGAGCACAAAGTTGCTGACAGAAGCTAAAGGACTGGACGACGTTGTTAAGGTTGGTTTGAAAAGTACATAAATTTAACTTTCTATTGTGATCTCTTACTTGAGAGTCTTTCTGTTCTAACCTCATTTAATGGAAATGTGCCGTTGATGGAAGAAAAATCTTTCGAATATTATTTTAATAATCTGTTTTAATTATAACAGATACTGAATGACATCGCCGGAAACCTGGACGCCAAAAAGGCTTGCACGGGTGCAATGAAACTTCACAAGAAATATCTTAAAAAGGTAATATCCCGAAGCAGTTAATGGATACATGTAAAATGTCCATCTAACTCAGTTGAAACATTACAAGTATTAACTCCCTCCCGTCCTATTAATTTGTCACATTTGCTAAACATAGTTCCAAAATACTTGTTTTTAGAAAATCAAGGAAGAATTAATTTCTTTTTTCAATTTTAACCTTACTACTCAAATAAATACTCTAGAAAAAAAAAAAGATCGTGAGATAGCTTAACTAAGAAAAAATTAGTCAATTAACTCTTTATTATTAATGTTTTCTTAAAGGGTGTTTAAAATGCTAAAGTGACAAGTAAATAGGACTCGGGCGGAGGAGTATAAAATTATAAACATTGCAAGATTATCTGCAGTATCATTTCTTGTAGACCAATTATGAATTTTCATTTTCTAATGATGATTGCTTAAAACAGGCGGCCAATGGCAACAGGTAACGAAAAGAAAAGCCAACACAAGCGCGCTACGCAATTCATAAGCCATGGAGCTCATGTAAAATAACATTTGTGATGGTACTTTCCCTGTTCTCTCCAATGAGCTTAATGTTGCAACAGTATTGTTGCAGGGTAAGAATGCTATCGTGATTTTTGATATACGGATTTTTTGGCCATGTTGAGGAAGAGTGACTGCTTTTGTATACATACTATGGCTTGATTTGTTAAGGGGCAATGCAAATTTCCATTTGTCATCCAGCCCCAAATTGAGAGTCGTCTTGTATACTAAGACACTCTTCCATAGGTTGTAACATAACACTTTTTTTTTTACTAGGTTATAATGAAATTATTATAATTAGTATAAGAAGCCAGTTACCCAAGAGACAAAAGAAGTGGTATTGCTGAGAAAGAGCAGAAGACAGTTCTCCTCCATGTTCTTTTTTATGATAAACTGACATAAATAACCACTCACCCAAAAACTAGCCGGCAAATGTATATATATATGCTAGCAGATTTAAATATTTTTGGCCGAGCAGCCAAATGTGTAACTTCCAACTTTTTATATTATAGAATTACAGAGACAAAGATGAAATCATGCATAGAAATGGCTACACTGACGAAAAATTATCAAAAATGAGTTAATGGAACATTATTGTCCTGACTCAGATTCTATGATAAATCTTTTGGATACAAAAAAAAAAAAAAAAAAAACCTTCAACGTGTTGTAATACGTTGTACATGAGAGAAAACCGGTCCTTTAATCACAGCGTTAGCACTCGTAGTTTGTTAGCATAATTTAACTTGTTATACTAAGTTACTATATCAGACGGCATATGAAAAGTAATACTCCTTGTAGGTCAAACTTTTAACTCGAGAAACAAAGTGAAGAAATGCATAACTATGGATTCATTTATGGGATTCTTAAATAAGGATTACAAATAATTAAATTTAGTGAGGATGATTCCGTCTATAATTAAAAGATGGTAGATGGTATGTTCCTACAAGTGTTGACAGCGTCCTTAGTCTCCGGATAAATATAAATCACTAAATCTTCAAATGATGCAGTGTCTAACAGTGTTTACTACCCTTTTGTGGGTGCTGCTAGCTCTGATACCAATTTGTGGGGTCCAGACCCACAATTTTTGACTTTGCCAAAAGAAGAAAAATTTGGCACCGACCAAATTGCAGAGTTTGTCAAAAAGTGATACCAATTCGTGGGGTCCAGACCCACAATTTTTGACTTTGCCAAAGGAAGAAAAATTTGGTACCGGCCAAATTGCAGAGTTTGTCAAAAAGAGTTGCAAAAAGGTTGAATTTGGCACCGGCCAAATTAAATGCAAGGTTGAAGAATTGGCACAGGCCAATTAATGCCAAGAGGAAAAATTGCACACTCCATCCCTATAAATAGGGAGCTCTCTTTCAGTTTAATTACACACACCAAAAATCTCAGACAATACATCTGAGTGAGAGCAAAGTGAGGTATACCATAGACTGTGTAAGAAAATAGTCTGTGAAGAAAAATAGAGTGTGAGTGATATTGTAGTGAGGTGGGAAAAATCAAAAGTGTGTTTTTTCTTTTTGAGTGTGTAGTGGTCTTTGGAGTATTTATACTCGTGACTACACAGTGTAAAATTCCTTACTATAGTTATAGTGATATCAGCTGCTCCTCTTGGCCGTGGTTTTTCCCTTATTCAGAAGGGTTTCCACGTAAAATCTTAGTGTCATTATTGCTGCATTTTATTCTTGCTGATTTAACCATAAGTTATTGTTCCGCGTTTATCACTAATACCGTGAATATTATTTTTGCAGGTCTATTTTATTCCCAACAAGTGGTATCAGAGCCAAGGTTCTGTCTGAGTATGCTCTGTG